>NW_018164478.1:1037384-1053626 GCF_001263595.1 Phalaenopsis equestris | reverse complement strand
GATTAATATATTGTGAAGATATGGTGTACCCTAGTTCCAAGTCAACACCCAGGGTCAATCCTAAAGCCAAATAATCCTATAGGGACTCTTCTTGAATTCTCTTATAATGATCTTACCTACTAAATGCTAGAGGTTAAGATCATTATGTGAAATTTCAAGTTAAGTAAAAAGAAGAGTTTTGAATTTCTAATGGTGGGGGTACATTTTCTAATTTTCTAAGACTAGTCAATAGGAAAGTCCTATGGCTAGACCTAGGCTACTAAAAAAAGTTTTCTAGACCTCAACCAAAAGTGAGGTCAACATAACCCAAGCATGGACATCACCAAAAACTTCCCAGTTTCATGTTTCAAAGCAGATGCCACTTTCTTATGTAACTTCCAAAGAATAAACCAAGCGCTGCTCACTTCAACAAATCTCCAATTAGCTGAAATAATTCTCAGAAAATCATCGTGTCTTGCCCAGACATTTGAATATCTGAAGTGGTATCTAGAAACATTTTTGAAAAAAATCAAAGGAAATGAGGGGATTATGATCAGACCCAGAACTACAAAGATGTTGTACTTGAGAGAAGTCATAAGAGGAAATCCACGACTGATTAGCAAAACACCTATCAAGACGTTCAAAAAGTTTCCCCCTTTTTCAAGTAAACTTGGAACCAACAAAACCCAAATCAGAAAGTCAGCAATATCGATAGCACCGATGAATTTATCCATCAAAGCGGGATCCACTCTCCTTCGTCCCAATTTCTCATAACCATGCATAATCATATTAAAATCCTCGCCAACCATCCAATTATCTTGGATTAACACTCCCACACTAGAGAATTTGTGCCAAAGATCATATCTGGCAGAAGTAGATGACCCAACATATACAAATGTCAGTCATCCCGAAAACTCATCCATAGAGAAATAGACATGCACAAATTGTATATCATCAGCAATAACATTAACTGTGATGTGCTTCCGCCAAAACAATCAAATCATATTAGAACAATTACTAAAGAAAGAAAAATGCTTGAATTTACCCAGAATGCGAACATCTGGATAAGATACCATAGGTTTCAAAATAGAGAAAATATCAAGTTTATGGATCCTTGTCATTAATTTAAGTCTACCAAGAGAGTAAGAATCCGCAACTCCCCTGATATTCCAAATTAAGACATTAAACATGGATAGACAACTTACCCTTTCTAGAAAATCTAGTTCGGGTGTGTTCGTAATTACCCTCTGAATAATAATGATCAACACAAGTCAATGCATTTCCCATCTTCAGATTTTCTAATTTATTATGGCATTTATACGTTTTCCTACGATATTTCTGAACTTGTCATTCTTCCCTCAATATATTTGAAACCTCCTCCAAGGGGATGTCAGAGGCCACAGCGGCAGTGTCGAGATGGAGCATAACATTCTCAAAATGATTATTAGTTTCAGGAGGGGGGGTAGCTTCCCAGACAGCGGGAAGATTAACTTCCTCAAAAGCCTGATGCACTCTCCTAACTCGAGGAGAAATAGGGCCAATATGTTCAGATGGAGGAGTGGGAATTTCCCGGTCAGCATGAAGTCCAACCTCAGAAGGAGCCATATCTGCACTCCTAACTCGAGGAGAAATAGGCCCAATTTAATTGGTATTCATGTCAGCATGAAAAGCCTGAATCAATTCTTCCGCAGAGAATGTGAGTTGGGGGTTTGGTCTGTATTAGGCCCACCATTATGATTCACCATATTTCGCTTCCGCGACTCAGGATGTAAGTGAAAACACTGAACGGGGTCATGGCCAAACATACGACAGTGTGTAAGAGAGATTTTGCTCTAGAATCACCTGTTGCCAATAACCATTATACGCAGAGTCGATCCAAACCTTATCAGGAGATGGTAAAGTGATATCACGTTCAATAAGGATTCTAGTCGTAGAAGGTCTAGATAAAGTGTAGGTGGCGGAATCCAACTTCAGAGGTTTTCCAAAAATTGCAGCTAAAGAAAACAGGATCTCGTGATTAAACAAATGAATCTTCAAGACAGGGAGTCTGATCCACACGGGAATAATAGGGGGTTCGGCTATAGGGTCGAAATCAACCGACCACTTCAATATTTTCATAACAAAATCATCAAACCGCACTAAACAACGGGCAAAAAACCGTGTATAATCTTCTTCGCTCGTTAATTGAATCAAAATGTGTCTAACATCCAAAGGGTCAATTTTCCAACCTTCAACTAGCTTCATGAGTTCAAAATGTTTTAGGAGAAATTCCAATTTAGGATGACCATACACGAATTTCCCCACCATACCGAGATGACAGGAAATAGCCATATTAGCATTCTCAGAATAAGAGAGCAAAAAAGCGAGCTTACCTCCTTTTTTACCTAGTCATTTGCTGAAGCTAAACTCAGGGCTAGCGAGTCATGATAAGCAGGAGGGAAAATAAGAGATGTCGTTAGCATTGTCGCCGGAGGTGACGCCGGCGTAAGACCGTTCCATGACCGACGACCTAAGCTCGGCTCCATGAAATTGCCAGAAACCCTAGCAGAGCTGAAGAAACCATTGCCGCCAAAAATATATATAAATCATATTATATATATATATATATAATTTATTTAATAATATATTTTATATATTTACATCTAAGTTTAAATCATTACAGCTAATGTGGTCATGTGGTTTACATCTTTTGTTACATGAAAAAAGTGTAGATTCGAATCAAACACCCTACATTTACTTTTCTAATTAATTTAAATGAGCCCATTTTGAGTCGAATATGCACAAGAATATGTAAATCGATCCGAACACGAATATATTGTTCATGACCAATTTTGAACACAAGCCAATTTCAAACATGAGTAATTTGAACGAGTCTAACACAAGCCAAGCTCAAGCTTGGCTCGTTTACAGCCCTACTATTGACCATATCAACTCAAAGGACACTGAAATATTAAAATGCAGCATGTATTAACAAAGAAAGGCATCATATAATATAAAAAGAAAGGAAAAATACCAACAGGAAAATTCAGTTGTTTAAGAAGAACAACTGCTTCAGCCCTTGCTTCGATGGGTTCCGACTCGGAAGAAAGTTTTTCCTGCAAAGAATGGAAGTAAATTCTTATCTAAGAGATAGATCTCAAAGAACAACGTATGCGCTGAAAAAATGACAACAAAAGAAATATACCACACTTGTTTTGAAAGATAAAAAACAAACAATATAAAACTTTAAATTGAACAAGCCTCATTTCAGTCGGTAGTTCTTGTAAAAGAGAGAAAAGTAGACAATTGCTAAAACTACTAGACGGCAAAAAGGATACATAGAATAAAAAGAATTGCGAACTCATGAAATAAGAGGAATCATACATCAGATGATAAGATACAAACATTGCATAAAACTCGATCATGGTACTTTTAGAGCATACATTAGTTTCATTGTTGATGAAAAAAAAAAATTGCATCAAGGATAGAAATATGGAACATGATTAATAATTATGATGGACAACTAGATTGTTAACCTAACCGGTGCATGTCTTCAGCCAAGCTTTCCTAGCTTTTTGAAGCTGGAATTTGCTTGCTAGTGTTTTTCTTTTGAGCTGCATTTCAATGTTAGTTTCAATTGAACTAAATTTTCTCAACATACTTTGAAGGATCTCCCTCTCAACAAAGATTTCAGGGTATATACTAGACAAAATATTGTTAAGCAGGGAAAATAATGGGCTCGCATTGAGCCTAATCAAAACTCCAATTGATTCCAAACTATTATAGATGAACAACTTGAGGATGACTAAAATTGGTCCATTCTTATAAGAAAAGGAGTGAGATCAAGCACATAACATGCCCATCACAATTCCATCTCTTATTATGGAGGAGATTCATGCCATAGAAAAGAGTCAAACTTCGCAGATAACTAATTTGCACGTAGAAAAGAACCCAAATGGGTGTAGGTGGATCTTCTCTGTCAAGCACAAGGAAGTTTAAAACATAGACAAATAAAAGGTGTGGCAAGTTGTAAAGGACACACTTAGTCTCATGGCATTCACTATTAAGAGACTTTTGCAACCATGGAAAAATTCAAAACAACTAGTGACGCAGGGCTTATGAGGGACCGGCCGGTTCTCTTGAAGGAGGCCCCACCGCCCCCTCCTTCCTCCTCTTTCCTTTCTTTTTTTCTCCCTTCCTTTTCTTTCCTTTCTTCCTTTCCTTTGTTCCTTCCTAGGCCTTTTCCTAATTTAAATCCTTTCCTAAAAGCTTATATGCTGATTTTATTCTCCTTAATTTAAACTTTTCCTAAAATTTGAGAACTTGATTTTATTTTTACTCCTTCCTTGTTTTAAATGTTTCCCAAATTGGGTCAAGTTTTTTATATATAGGAGTGATGTGTCTAGAGTTAGGGGTTTTGATATCGAAATCTGAATTCAGTTTTATCTGCGTATTTTGTCTCTCGAGGGTTGTATCTGGCGACAAGGAAGGTGCTCCGGCTATAACCCCGTCTGAAGTGGTGTTTATCTACAATGTTCTGACTACTACCCACAGTCTTGTAGCTAGCCGACGTTTCAGCCCTTCCACCAATCTAGCCGGCAACTTCCCTACCCCCCTTCAACTCCTCCAGAGCGCCAACACTCCTCCTGCAACCTCCCTGCATGTTACCGCCCTCCCTGCTACCTTTCTGACAACTGCCAATAAGCCTGAAGCCTCCCTATAGGTTATCTCATTTCCTGCTCCTCTCCCAGAGTGTCGACATTTCCCCACAGCCCCCTCTGCAGATTATCGCCGCCCCTGCTGCTCTCCCAGGCTGTCGTTAGCTCCCCTGCAGCTGCTGCAAACTGTCGCAGCAGCTGCCTCCTCCCTCACAGCAGGATGCAGCCCCCTATCTGGTCTCCAATCCCCTGCCTCCTCCCTCCAAGCAGGCCGCAGCCATCATCAGGCCAACAGCGGTTGTAGATTCAACTCCAGCAGCCCACTATCTAATCCTCGACTTCGGCCGCCATTCTTGACTCCGTTCCTCGGCTTCGAGCGCCACTCTTGCCTCCGCTTCTCAGCTTCGGCCGCCATCATTGCCTCCTACGGATTCCATCCTTCAACAACATTTCACGCTTCTTTCGGTTGCAATTCCACGCCTCGACGAGCGTTAAATTGTTGTCCCACTCCTCCCTAGTCGCTCGACATCGCTCCGGCCTTCATCGTAGCCGTCATTCCAGCCCCATCTCTCCAAACTCCCTTCTCATCGAGCTTGATGTGTCTTTGTTGATTTGGTCTTTATTTGTAATGATTTGTTTTATGTTCTGAATTATGTGGTGTCTTTCTTTCATTTGAGTCATTGTTGTAACCATCTTTTTAGGTGATTAATAAATTCGTGTCTAGCGTCGTGGTTTGGGTTAACTCCGGTATCAACTAGGGTCCTTCTACATTGGCTACAAATCTGGAGTTACCCCTCTTCTGATTGGATGTCCAAATGTACTCTTAAATGAAGATTTAAAGGAAAAAGTGTACACAAGGCCACCTACTGAATTTGAGAATCAACTAACAAAATAAATGCACAAATCAAATAGATTTTTTTATGGACTCAAACAAATCTGCATGAGCTTGGTTTGAGAGATAAAAAAAGGGGAGACACCAAGGTTACTACGAATGTCAAGCCAATCACACTATCAATGTCAATTGAAGTAGGATCTCAATCTTTACTATTTATGCTAACATAATTGTTACATAAAAATTTAGAAAAATAAATGACTAAATTCAAGAAAATTTTGCAAGATAAGTTAAAATCAAAGATTAATCTTCAATATTTTGTAGAAATTGAGGTTGTTAGATTAAAAGAAGAGATCTTCCAAAGAAAATGTCCTCTATACAGCTCAAACAAAATATGAAATGTTGGGTTGTAAACTAACAAACACACCAATAAAGTATACATCAAAACTTATAAAAGGTGAAAGAAGGGACTCTATTTGGCAAAGGATGAAGTCAAAGACTTGCACAAAGACTTATAAATCATTCACATAAAAGGAAAGCTATTGATTTTTAAGTTAGTGTTTGACGCGGGTGTGTCTCCCAGACAAGACACGGAATCCCATGCAAGTTGCGGGTGCATCGATGCGGCGCAAGAGCGCCTCCCGCACGAGACAGGAGACATGAGTCGTGAAGGCCTAACCTCTGAATTGGCCATTCTTTCACGTGAACCAGTTAATTCCGAGGAAAGAGAGGACCGCAAAATCGCTCCTTCACGGAAAATTGCGACCTGACTGAGAAGGCCCCACCATTAGCTATACTCGTAATATTTATATATTATTTTTTGTGTTTTAGGTCAATTTTTTATTTCAAGTTTTTGCTAGAGTTGTATCTGAGGTTATATGGTTCTCAGGTCATATCCTGCTCTAATGTAGTGATTATCTCCTCATACTCTTCCCTTGCTTGTTGTCTCCCCTTCCAATCGTCGTAGCTTGTTGTCGTACCCTCAAGCAATAACTGAGTTACTGTCCAGCCATCCCAATCCAATTTTGGCATATTGTCACACGCTTCGCTACCCAGCAACCTCCATTTGTTGTCACACCCTCCCACAACCCCACTATCAATTGCAGCACATTAACTCGGCCTCCTGCTTCATGTCTAGCCACCACAAAACTTCACAAGCTTGTTGTCGCATGGTCCAGCAACCTTTTGTTTGTTGTCAAGCCGCCAACTCACTGTCCCTTCACAACTACTAAACCTCCCTACCACCTACAGTTCTTCGTTTCCACGACCTCGACAAACAACACACTACCGTTGGTCCTCGCCTTAGGGAGTCTTTTGTGTTTGTTTCATTGCTTTCTTATTTTTAAGTGTCTTGTTTGTAGCTTCTTTGAATTTCAACAAAAAATTTATCATTCTGTTGTAGTTTTTTATTTAACTCTAATATCAGTGTTGTAAGCCAATTTATGAATGATCCAATGAAAAAGCATATGGAGGTTGCCTACAATATTTAAAGCAACTTAATTTTGCTCACGAAAAGTATTATTCTTTAGAAAAAGCTCAAATTGTGAGGCAAGAATCTATTGTAATACATGTTGAGTTGCCTTAATCAGTGATCAGAAGTCGGAACCCAAATAATGAACTTCAATGTGGGTGATGTGAATATCTATAGAAGCAAAAAACAGTTTGTGGTAGCTATTAGTGTAGAAGTTGAATTTCATGTAATGACTCGAGATAATATAAGAAGCAATTTGGATCAAAAAACAGCTGGAATAATTTTGGGTCAAAATCAAAGAGACAATGAGTGTTCATTGTAAAAATCAATTTGTTGCCCATATTGTTAAGAAAATATTATCATAAAAGGATCAACTACATTAAAAATTATCATTAATTTATTCATAAAACTGCTTATAATAATTTTATTAAATTAAGATGCGCTCCAACAATTTTCAAGTTCCTGACAGGTTAATTCAAATACTATTGTGAAGAGACTTGAATGACCTATTTTCCTGACTTCAATCCAATGCACTTGATGAACAACTCAATGTCGGCTTCATTAATACTCAATCAAGCTTATTCATAATAATAAATAAATAAATTTGAATATTTTTTTAAAAACTCAAAAGTTAATGACCCAAACTCAAATACGTTCCAACTCGTTTATTTATTTTCAAGAAAAAATTTATTTGTTGTTTAACAAATAACTCGTTATTAAGCTAGGTTATAACTAATATCATATATGATACATTACTTAAATAAATTTTAATTAACAAAAACTTATAATTTATTTAATAGTATAATATAAAATTTTAATATCAATAATACTTTAGTTTTAAACATTTTTTACATATTTATTTTATTAATTTTTTATTAATTAATACATCATTATCTACCATACTTAATCTACCATATTTTTAAATATTAACTAAATTAATATTTAATAAATACATAATATCTATTTACTAATTTGGATAATGCGGATTATTTATACAATATCATGAAGTTTAATTTTTTTGCACATATCTCAGATTACTCAATGTTGGGTAGCCTCAACCTATCTATTCTCCCTTTATGATTTTGCCTCATTTATTTTAAATGAGATCTTACACGACTTTGTGGGATAAATGCATTTTTGTTATATTTTAAATAATATGTTTTTTATCAGATAAGTAATTATAACTTTTTTATTTTTTTTTCAAATAATTTATTTCTCATTAGTAAATATGCATATTAATTTAATGTGACTCCCTATTTCCTTATTCAATGAACTAATTTATTAATAATATTTTTTGTTATTTCTTACAAAGAATTCACTTGCACTTATATGTTATTTTATTTAAATAGTGTAAATTAGTTAGATACTAATTCAAAATTTATTTAATTGTTCGTTTGTTTAGTTTTATAATATCTTTTAATAATAATTTTCTATGAAAAGTTAAGTACGCGTTCGAACTTTTACTTCGTTCAATAACTTTTTGAAACACTCATTAAATTAATATAAAGAATATAAATACAAGTCAAATATAATTATCAAAAAATTTAGACAAGCCCGTGACAAGATTCAAGTTATATGAGAAACAAAAGGGATCGAGGTGTGGTTGGGAAGGATACAAGGAGATCGGGCATGCCCTAATCGTAATCCTATAAGTCAGCAATCAAATCTGGGAACGAACGTACCCTAATAACTGGAAGTAATGGTGGTCAAGAAAATTGACGGTTTGAAGAAGAAATCAAAGAAAGAAATGGGGCAACTTAAATACGAGATAAAGGAAAGATTTTCTACCATTGATAACCAATTCGAGAGCTTGGAGGAGAGACTGAGGAAGTTTATTGAGATGCAATCCAAGACACCGACGGTGGTTCAATTGGCAAACCCTACCCAATGGCTAACTGAAGATTCATTATCTAAATTGAAAGAGAAAGAGATCTAACGAGAGAAATATGAGGAGGAAAGCATCCACCATTAAAAACCTCCTCCCACGGCTCCGATGTGTGATGGATTAGAGATTTCTGATGCAAACGGTGAGTCAAACATGGAGGGGTTATGCAGGGGGTATGGAGGAGCGTGAAGAAAAAAGAAGAGAAGTCAGAAAAGGGTTATCAAAAGAGAGTTTTACCCTCAATACATGAGGGAAAATAGCAGAAGAAGAGAAAGTTGAGATGGTGATGCTAAAGTTAGGAAATTGAACATGTCGATCTTCAAACGGAAAGTCGAGCATGGGCAGGTATATTGAATGGAGCGATAATTCGAGGTGAACGGGCTAGATGGGAAGGAGAAACTCATGGCAGTAGGCTTATGTTTGGAGGGGAAAGCCCTAGAATGGTTTCAGTTGAGGGAGAATAGATGTAAGATCCGTTCATGACAGGAATTAAAGGATAGTTTATTTAAACGTTTACAAGCCATTCAGAAAGGAGACCTACACGAGAAATTTTATGCCTTCACTCGGGAAGTTGTAATGGAATATAGGAAGAGATTCGAGCTCTTATCAGAAAGACTGAGAGAAATTTCTGAAGTCAAATTAAAGACTAATTTCATGTAGGGCCTAAATCTCGACATATGGGCAGCACTCCAAAATGAGGGATACAAGGAGCTAGCCTGAATGGTAGAGGACAAGAATCAGATATAAAGGGCCATCAAGAGTAGCACAGATGGAGCGTCGTATTAAACTGCAACATTCATGACAATACCAAAGCTCAAACAGTAGAAGTCCGGACGGAGGTTGCACGGGATTGGAATAACGGGTCATGACTGAGAGCGACACTGAAGCGCCTTACAGAAACAAAAATTCAGAGGAAACGATTCAAAGGGTTATATTTTCGGTGTGATGAGAAATTTACCCCATAACAGTTGCAAAGATTGAAAATTACAAGTTCTCGTAGTACATGATGAGAAGGTAGAGGATGAAAAAATAGACAGTTGCGGTGGAGGAGAATGAACACTTTCACTTTTTCTCACATTGAGGATAAGGTGTCATTTAGAATGGAGTATTGCTACGTCGGTGTCTAATCTAAGGACAATTTGGTCTTTTGTACGCCTAAGGTCAAGGTAGTCTTTTATTATTATTATTATTATTATTAGGTATAAATACACTTATTATCTTTAGAAATATGTTTATGCATGAAATTGTTGTTGTGCATATTAGTTTTAGGGTTTGGGGATATTTCCTACCTTTCGAATTGTAGGAATTCAAAGAGATCGCCTAACTCTCAAATTGTAGGTGTTTGTCCTTATATTCATGTTATTTTGGATTATAAATAAAAATATTTATTTTACCCTAATTTATGTGGAAACGCATGCCAATTTATACATCAAATCGTATCATATGACCAGGCTAAATCCAATCATTAACATACTCACTTCAACTCGACTCAATTATAGACCTAGTTCCAATGTTGGAATGAATAGGTGGAGATTGTGGAGAAATAATGCCCTGCGTCCATCCATCTAAAGTCAGCTGTGATGCATTGACGCTCTATGATAAAAAAATATGCAGTGTAAAAAACAAACAGAGCACAGACATATGTCATTTGCACATCCAATTAAAATAATAAATATGTCCAAAATACTAAATTTTAAGTTTAAAATATATTACATAAATAGCTCAAGGTAAATCACATATTCTCTTCTATTTTAAAACCTATTATATAAATAACTTAATAGTCACTTAACCCTAACTTTATTTTCTATATTTTGCAATAACTTCCATGTTTTTAATAATTTTTTTTTTTCTGTTGCAGAAGAACAAATTCATTAAACTTCAAGTTACCAATCTATGATATTATGTGGTTTCTATTTCCTCCAGTAATTTAAGATATTTTATAAATTTAAATATATTTCTTATTTTATGAGCTATACAAATAAATTTAAAATTATATCAATTCATTTCATATTTATTTACAATATTTTAAATTTCTAAAATATACTATAATGATGTGTCCAATGTGTATTTGTGTCAAATATTTTCAATTGCATTTTGCGTTCAAATCATATCATGTTCATAACCCTCTATCTTTCTCGGTACATTATAACCAGCCAGAAACAAAAGCTTGATGCCCATGGACTGTTGCAGCCATATATGGTAGCACATAGCCCATGTACTGTTGAGAACTAGACCATATATTCCTGCTACTTCATTTCAAACGGGAACAGATCTACACAAGGGCTGTTTTCGTCTGATTATTAATCTCTTCCAATTCGATTCAATTTATAGATTTTTCAAGTATATCCATCTAATTCAAATTTTGTACAAATGTAAATGCTATGATGTTTCCTTGTTTGATCCAACCAAAATATTGCAGAAAATCGATGTATACACAGCTGTGTAACCTTTAATAATTAATGTGAAGAAAAAATATCTTTGAGAACATGTAATTCATATATATCTAATTGTTGTATTCAGTAATGGCAATCCGACCACTCGCAGCCCCAAATTTCATGCAGGAAATCAAATCTTAATTTGAGATCTAACTAAACCTCTCAAACTTCGTTGACTATATTTCAGATGAGGAGCTCCATTTGTGAGTAACGTTCTAGCCACTACACATCTTTTTCTAAATGTTGTTAGTCACATGCAAGTGGAACCATTAAAAACTTTGGCCAACTTCTCAACATATTTGAGGTAGGCTGTAGAAAGTGGGTTCCAAGGAGCACTCTAACTAGTAAACTCAAAACTTTGATTCATTTCTTGGATTTTGACATCATTTTCTTAAGTTTTGACAAAATTTTTACCATTGGCAACCTAACATCAACCTTCAACCTTTATTATGTAGGCTTAGGGCTGCACTGACAATTGTTTTGTGAAGACAACAAATGCTCAGCAATCACTTTATTGAAAATTCAACAATGGCTATCAAATTTCACCATACTGATTAAAGAAGCCATTATATGCTGTATCAATGAGCCAAAAATATTTGATATGGCTTCTTAAGTCCATTCAAAACTTTCAACTGGTTTGTTCATACAATGATCCTACAAAAATCTCAGTGATCAAACAAAAATGTAATAACTTACAAGATAATACAAATCCACAGAGTTACTATTTGAAACTGAAAGCTGAGTATCAAAAATTGTGAGTGGATAGAAGCACCTACACTAAGGCAGCTTGAAGAAGCAAATGTGAAGCTGTTTGAAGAAGAAGTTGTTGTTCAAAAATTTACGGTGGCTATTATAATTTTTTTTTTTTTTTTTGATAAAGGGAGACCTTTCTAGCAGCCACCATAAGTAGCCAGATCTGGTGGAAAAATAGTTGTAGTTTTTTTGAGAACACAAGCAAAGCTACGTTTCGCCAAACATAAAAAACTATGATGTGGCACCACGCCACCAAGGTACCACCACCGCACCACATTGCTGCCCCAAACCCCTAAACTTAAATCGAAATTAAAACCAAATTTTGAAAGCTACCTGAAGATTGTGAATAACTATGTCCATTGCCTCTTCAGAAGCTTTCTTGCATTCCTGAAACGATGAATCACCATATGCCTGTAGATATTTGAGAAACAATAAGGTAAATAGCCAAATAAATTATAGTAGAAGACTAACAAAGCATGAAGAACGCTGTAATTGAAAGAAAAATTTAAAATATTAAAATAAATAAACCTCGAAAACTGGCTTGGCACCAGTAAAAAAGCGCACAGCATCTGCATAAGCTTCAGCTTTTATGCACCTTCCAAGTCGAGCTGGAAGATCATATATGAACTGCATTTCGTGAGGTTACAAAATGAGAACTGTTTGTATGCACTTCCAATACACATTAAATAAATAAATTAATAAATTCCTATTTCATAGTAATTCCATAATATTTGAGTTTTCAGAAAATCTCCTGCAGTATGTTCAGTTAACCAATGTTTACTCCCAGAATGGTTTTCAAATTCTTAAAGAATAAAAAGACTAGTTGGAGACAATAGTTCTCCAAGTAGGGTAACAACATCGGATTCTAGAATCCATCTTCAGTGAATATTCGTGAATATCAGGCAGTTCAAATTTCAATCACTGCCACCATTTTACTGCTCCTCGACAGTGTTTATTTAATAATCATCTTATAAACTTTTAAATTGACTTAAAAAAAAATGAATTTACTATTACAACATCTGTTTCACAGGTGTCGATCAAGAAGTCTCCTCTCATTTGAACCCACTGCACATGGAAGGCAAGCGAGAGGGAGTTAGAGAGAAAGACAGAGCGTGAATGATAGAGGAAAATAAATCGACGAAGAAGAAGAAATAGAAGAAACAGAGGAAAGAAGAAGAAAAGGAAAAGGAAAAAGAGGGGGAGACGAGTGGCTCAAATCGAAAAGGCAAGCAGCGTTGGAGAAAGGAAAGGAGATGGTGATTCAAATTGCATGCGAGAAGTGTTCCTTCGTGTAGAAGATGCTTGATCGAACATATAAATGCCCATGCGTCCATTTTATGGGAAAAATATTACATCAGGACTCCTAACGTAGAGCTACATTCGGAGTCCACTCATATGCGGACACGTAGAGGTGACGGAAAAATAAAAAAATTTGTTTTAAAGCAGGAGAATATTCCTCCCGTGTTATTTCACATTATTCACTTGTTATTGTGGTGGTATTCATGTGTTATTGTGTTCTGGGAATATTCCTGGTGTTATAATAACACAATAACGCATCAATATCACCATAATAACATCTGAATAACGCAGAATAACACAGAAGGAATATTCTCCTGTGTTACAGGGCCAGATCACAGGAAAGTGTGCGCGTTTTCTTGAAGTCACGTGTTCGCATATGAGTGGACTCCGAACGTGGCTCTACGTTAGCAGTTCTGGTGTAATATTTTTTCCCATTTTATGTGGCATGGAGAAGAAAGATCTCTACATCTTGTGCCCTAACCGAGCAAAAGAGGGCGCGAGTGCGAGAGAAGCTTCCTTCGCCCAGAAAAGCATGATTGGCTCAATAAGGAGATTTTGCATGCAGAGATGCTCTATCCCGAGCATTTTCGAGGTCTCGGAGGAAGAGAAGGCATAAAAACTTTCATATGTGGGTGAATTGACCTAACCTTCTAAGCTACCAATGCCAAGAATAGCTCACGCATGCACGATCAAGTGTTTATGAGAGCCGAATGTGAGAAACAATAAGGCAATAAGGAAATAAAGTTGAAAAAGAGATTTTTCTTTGGATTAAGCATGAAATCTCAAACCCAATAATAGGAATTTCTATTTAATACTTATTTTGATTGAAGATTCAAAAATCCTACATTTAAATTTATTAGATCTTATTAACATACATTCATTGAGAGGGACAAAATCAGAAAAGAGAAGAGTATTTCAGGTACAAAATTAATCTTTAAAGATTAAATATTGTTTAGTGTTAAGTTAAAAATATAACGACCAGAAGCTTAATTTAGTTGCTTCTATTACAGGCATGCCAAAATAAATTTAGAAAAGCCACCTAATCGTAAATTGGAAAATTGATTTATTTAAATTTGATATAGTAATATATATATATATATAGAGAAAAGACCCAAAGGCAAATATATTAATACGAAAAAGATACAGAAATGCTGCATGAGAGCGCCTAAAAAACCTAACTCATACAAAAAAACACAAATAAACTCAAATAAAGCAAAGATACATAAAGGGAAAAAAAAAAGAAAACCAAAATACCACAAAAGTACACAAAAGTGCTAGGGACGTCCCACTTTAGTTTTCTTGTCTCTAATTCTCGGAAGTAGGTCGGCTAACAAATTAGTAAGATGAGTACCATTGTCTGTAGTAACCAAAGTATCATTTATCAGATTTCTGAGCTCATGTAGATTTTCATTTTTCTTCTTCCTCCTGGATGTGTAGACCTGACATTCCTCATCCGATGATTAACTCATTTGATCAGTAGATTCCAAAGGTGATCGGACAGTTGTAGGTCATTGCACATCATGATCCCCATGAGTCTGAGTAACACTAAAATCTTTTTAGACCTGATGAGACAGTCGTGAAACAGTAGAAGTATTTCCACATGTATTATCAGTGATATGTTCTAAGGCAGGTAGAGTCTGAAGAATCTCTCTCTCCCCCACGATAAGAGATTCCAAAGACGGGGGAGCTAAAGTGGGGACTAAATGGTTGACATATTGCCTGCGAGGAAAGTGACGTCTTTTGGGGTATCCTTTTGATGATCAATAGTGTAAAAAACTTGGAGTTGATCAGGAAGAGATGGAATCACAGCCTCTAGCGGAGCAGTTTGATTTTTTGGTCTGAGGTGAGGGAGTAGATGATGGCATTGACAATTGGAGTATCCGAACATACGACAGTTCGAACAATAAGGCGGAAAAGGCTCAATCACTACCTTCTGCTAATATCCTCGGTGTTGTGTGTCCAACCAAATTTCCTCAGAAGAGAGTAAAGTGATGTCTCTTTCAACAAATACTCTAGCTTCAGATAGACGGGAAAGATTAGAAATAGGGATGTCCGTGTTGAGTGGCTTCCCATAAGCTAAGGCAATAGAGTACAATACTTTTTGAGAAAAAAAATGAAATTTCAGACCATGGAAGCGAATCCAAACCGGAACGATTGGTGATTCCGTCTGTGGGTCAAAATTCACAGACCTTTTCAGAATTTTCATTGTTCTGTTTTCAATCCATATTATCCTTCTGGCAAATAAGATCATGTAATCATCTTCATTACTAATTTTAATAAGAATGTGTCTCCCATCAAATAGTCCAATTTTTCACTCTCCAACAAGGTGCATAAGTTCAAATTATTTGTGAATGAGCTCCATTTTGGGATGACCAAATAGAAATTTTCCAACCAAATTTAGACGAAAGGAGGAACCAAGTTGAATACCTTCAAATTCTGTAAAAATTATGGCAGGTTTCCCATTCTTTCTAACGGGTTTCTTGATGTCCTCCGTCCACTCAAATGAATGAGGGATGTTGTGTTAATCTAGTTGTCTCTAGAAATTGTTTATGTATTTTTGCACATTTTTCATGTGGATTAGGAAGTTTTGAAAACCGTTTTGTGGTTAGGTGGTTAAGAAAACCGTTAAGTGGTTAGTTAGTTTTATTTTCAGAAAAATGTTATGTATTTGCTTATAAATTAAACCAGAAAATGTAGAGGGTGTGAACTACTAAAAAAATTCCTCCATTTTTGTTGGCGTTTAAAGTTTGGTTTTGAAAACCAACATTTGGTATCAGAGAGAAGGTGTCAAAGAAATGGCCGAAAATGATGGAGATCCATCTAAGTCACTTGTTGTCATCAAACCGACGGCAAGAGGAGCCTCAATCCCGATCCAATTTCCAACGTTAAGTGAAACGAACTACAGCATATGGGCTGTCAAGATGAAGATAATCTTGCGTTCACTAGGAGTA
>NW_018164478.1:1035129-1035554 GCF_001263595.1 Phalaenopsis equestris | reverse complement strand
GACGAAATCAGACGGTGGTCGGCATGGCAAGGAGCTTGTTGAAAAGTATGGAAGTCCCGGGCGAATTTTGGGGAGAAGCGGTATCAACTGCCGTATATATCTTAAATAGAGCACCAACAACGAGCGTCGTCGGCAAAACACCCTATGAAGCATATTATGACCGCAAGCCAAGTGTCGATCATTTTCGTATTTTCGGATGTCTTGCACATGTAAAAGTAGTTACACCGCATCTTCCGAAGTTGGCTGTTCGTAGCAAGCAAATGGTGTTTATCGGTTATGATATGAACACGAAAGGCTATCGAATGTTTGATCCAGTGACAAGACGAGTTGTGGTGACACGAGATGCAGTGTTCGAGGAGAAGAAGAAGTGGGAGTGGAGTAAATCTCCAGTAGCAGGTACAGGATCAGCAGGGAAAACTCTTACA
>NW_018164478.1:1034504-1034794 GCF_001263595.1 Phalaenopsis equestris | reverse complement strand
TGAAACCTTCCCAATAGAACTAGAGTATTCGGGATTGTGTTTGCTAGGAGAGGAGGAGCCATCAACTCTAGAAGAAGCTAAGGCAGACCCGATGTGGAGAAAAGCAATGGAGGAGGAAATTTCTTCCATTCGAAGAAATGAAACATGGAAGCTCGTCCCATTACCCGAAGGCCACAAACTTATAGGTCTAAAATGGGTTTACAAGCTAAAGAAGGACACTCAAGGAAGAATTGTGAAGCACAAGGCGAGATTAGTGGCAAAGGGGTACGTTCAACGACAAGGCATAGACT
>NW_018164478.1:1018110-1033599 GCF_001263595.1 Phalaenopsis equestris | reverse complement strand
TTTGGAACTGATCGGTTATTCAGATAGTGATCTAGTTGGTGATACTAATGATAGGAAAAGTACCTCAGGTTTAATATTTTCCTTTGGGTCAAGTCCTATTAGTTGGTGTTCACAAAAACAGAAAGTGGTTGCGTTATCTTCCTGTGAAGCAGAGTACATCGCTGCATGTGCAGCAGCGTGTCAAGGAGTGTGCCTGGGACGACTATTGGCAGATTTGTTAAAAACTGATGTTAAGAAAGTAGTTCTGAAGATTGATAATCAGTCCGCAATTGCATTAAGCAAGAATTCAGTTTACCATGAGAGGAGCAAACATATCGATACCCAATTTCACTACATTAGAGATTGTGTTGAATCTAGAATGATTGAAATTCAACATGTTTGCACAGAAGATCAACGTGCTGATATTCTGACAAAGTCACTTGCAAGATTGAAGTTCTTGGAGATGAGAGAAAAAATTGGTGTGCGAATCGTCAGTGAAGGACAACAAGCTTAAGGAGGAGATTATTGTGTTAATCTAGTTGTCTCTAGAAATTGTTTATGTATTTTTGCACATTTTTCATGTGGATTAGGAAGTTTTGAAAACTGTTTTGTGGTTAAGTGGTTAGGAAAACCGTTAAGTGGTTAGTTAGTTTTATTTTCAGAAAAATGTGATGTATTTGCTTATAAATTAAACCAGAAAATGTAGAGGGTGTGAACTACTAAAAAAATTCTTCCATTTTTGTTGGCGTTTAAAGTTTGGTTTTGAAAACCAACAAGGGAAAGATGGCGATTTAGGTGTGTATGAGGTGCGGACACCCGCAAGGGCAACTGCATACTATCTGTCTAAAACCATCCTCAAAGGTAGGTGCGGCCTTCAGAAAAGAAAGCAGGCTCAATGAGGGGAAAAAGCTTCGAAAGAAAGAAGAGAGGACGCAGTGAGATGGGACGGGCGCAGAGAAGCCGCAGAAATCGCGAGTTGTACCCTCGAGAGGGAGCCGCAAAGCTAGGAAAGACGTGAGACGAGCCGCAAAGGAGTCGTTGAGCGAGGAGAGACGGGCCGCAGAGCGAAGAAGCGTCTCAGAGCCGGAAGCGGGGAAGACGAACGAAAAAGAGCGCGCGAAGCCGTAACGTCTCAGAGCCGGAGAAGAAGAAGACGAAAGAAATCGAGCACGAAGACGAGCGAAACCGTAATTGTTGCTAAGGTAAGCCATCGAGCGAAACCCTAACAGAGCCGAGCGAGAAGGAAGAAGACGCCATTATTGAAATAGCATATATATGTATATATATATATGTATATTAATGAAATAGCATTATCATAAGCAAGAAATGTTGTTAAATATTTAATTGAATACTTCAGATATAGTCAATTAAATAAATAATGATAAATGAATTATATTTAATAAAAATAATAATAATAGTAAAGTTAGAAATTATTATGAAAGAATAATTAGAAATGAATAGAAGTTAATTAAGTCTAAATTGTTCTTATAGGTGCACAAAAAGGATTAGATTGATCCAAGAAAAAGAATTTCCTATTGCATTAAACAGGTGGGTATATATGTTTTTCATTTACAATAATTTTCTTTATTTAAGAAAGCAATTACATTTGTCTTATCGTTTCGAGCATTTCATTTAAAATGCAAAAGATCATGTTTTTTTAATGTTGAATGCAATAAAAGAAATAAATAGGATATATGCATGCATATGGAGTCAACCCCATATGATAGTACTGTCTGGGGAAGCAATATACCCGTGCACGAAATGAAAATGAAAATTGAAATTGAAATGAAAATAAAAAAGGATGACTACCTTTTTGGTAGGGTTTGGAAAATGTGGATGTATATTTTTTTAAGTATAATTTTAGACGGTGACTCCCAATAACAAAAAATGTAACAAAAATAAATGAAAGTATACAGAAATTATAGTCTTTATTGTTTTCCTTTCTTCTCAATCTTTTACTGCTTGTTGAGAATTTTACAAAATATATTAAAATGAGAATAATGGTAATTTAGAAATATTTTACTCGCTGAGTACTTAAATAACACTTTCAACTGCTAATATTTTCCAGAAAAAAGTACCTAAAAATAAATAGAACCTATAGAACATGTGCACGGACGTTGAGAAGCACAACTTGATAGATATTACAGTTTATTTTTTATTTTTTGTTAGTCGTAAAAGTTTAAATATAAATAAACTAATGTAATTTTAAGTTTTAAAAAATAGAATCTCTTTCATGTTAGGAATTTGATTGAATTATGAAATGAAACTATAAGATAAGTTTTTTCCATCCAATCGACAGTTCTCGTCTTGGTAATCTAAGCTCTCGGGCAAATTCGTAATAATTTAGGAAGTGGATCTAGCGGGGAGGTGGTTGTGAAATAGCAGGGAATGAGAATTTGTGAGATTGACGGAATTTGGGAGAAAGAGGGGTCATTTAGAGGCAATCTAGACTAGCAACAATGGAGAGAACCACATAACGACAAGGCGCCGATGACGAGGAGGTTTGTCACCTATTCTTGAACAAGATACAAACATATCATTTGCAAAAGAAAGATGATACGACACTTATTAGGCCATAAATCAATTATTATAATCTCCAACTTACACAAAACAAGCCTAAAAGGTCTTCCAAACCAAGTCTAAAACAATAAGAATTTCATGACACTTAAAACTCAAAATAACATAAGTTTTCTCACTACAATGCCGCTTGGGACAGGAAATCATCTCGATATGCTCCCAAGATCGCGGAATTCCACGATCCACTCATTATGGGAATCGAGACATCCTCATCAACCACCCTCCACATTTTAGAGTTTCAACAACTTATTTCATTCATCTAGAAGGCTAATAAAACCCAAATTAGATCAAGCCAACTAAGATATGAAGATATGCAGAATCCAGCTTCGATGGACTAAGTCTAAAAGAAAATATAGACTAATTTGAGTGGAACTTTCATGCAAAAAAGCTTGGATGGGCAAAATTGTCACACTTTGGCACAAAAAAAAACGTAAAGTGGTACAAAACTATCAAGGTTATTTGTATTGACTTGCATAAGAGCAGAACTTTCAACAACAAACCCATAAGGAAGACCAAAAATGTCAACTTGATTTTCATTAGCACTTAATTTGCATTAGCAAAATAATAAAATTCTTAATTATAAATTCTCTCACCTCTCGATTTTTCTATCAAAAGTGTCTCTACCCCTTTCAAAGTAGCTTGCATAAAATTCACTCTCTCTTTACCTTGTAATATTATCTCTTAAAATCTCGCTTCTTTCTCTCTATATTGAAGAGCAACCATCCATGAGAATTAATTTTCCTAGCTATATTCAAGAGAAAAAAAAGAAAGATTTAGAAAAACATAAAGAAGAGAACCAACAAAAAATAGAAAAACATAAGTTAATATTTATTTTAGAAATTTAATTAGATACATTCCAATTATTTCTTATTATACCCTCTACCTAATTCAAGTAACCCTACGTTGACTGATTCTACATGAAAAATCAAACATTTGATTGAATCATGGACCTACCACAAAATACTCCCGGCACATCCAAAGAATGAAAGAAGTTTTGTCACAAATATAGCTTAACCTTGGATCAAAATATTTGAAATTTTTGGCTTTGAAATGTGTCACACACATGTGTGTTCCTCTGCTCTTTAGGAATTTCAAAGAGTAACATGAAAATTCAAATGGAATTGGTGTTGGTCATACAGATTTTTTAAGCCCGGTTAAGGGTGTAAACAAGTATATTCAAGCTCAAGCTACACCTAATTTGAGCTTAAGCATGACCATATAAACTTGACCGGTTAATGCACTATGGGCTTGTGCTCAATCTTAATTTATAAGTAGAGTTAACTCGTGAGCTGGCTTATCCATTATAAAAGAGAAAAGAAGACCCAAATTCAAATAACTACTATAATAAAAAGTTAAGAAAAAAGAGAAATTGTTCAGACATTATCAAAAATATTCTTAGAAAAGAAAGTAAGGTAGAAAATTTAAATATTTTTAGAAACTTTATAATTAAAACGCTGAATTCTATAACAGTTTAAGCGCATTTTATATTATAAAATGTAAAATGAGCTAACTCACAAGCTAATTGACATGGGAGCTTTCCTACAATGTTTTCTCACAGCATTGTAGTTGCTACAGTACCACGGGATTCAAAATCGCGAGAGACGGGAGACAAGCAACCCAAATAGTCTTATTTTCCTTTCTTTACGTTTTATTTCCTATTATCTTTCATTCATTTTTAGTCATTTCATATCTATGTATTGTATTAAGGTTTAGAAGTCCATTTTTGGCATGTTTTTGTTCAGGACAGTTGTCTCCAAGTGGTGTTCCCCTTCTGAAGTTGTATCAGAAGGCAAGAAGGTGCTCCGGCTATAACTCGTCCGAGATGGCGACTGTCCACAAGGGTTCGAGCGATGTTCTGGTTGTAGCTAGATCCCACTAGAATATTTATCATTACCTAACTCCTCTGCAACCATTCCATCCATCCACTTGTTGTCACGACCCCCAGATAGCCCTCCCCTTTGTTGTCCTGCAGTCCACTGCCAACTCACAAGCTAATTGACGTTGGAGCTTTCCTACGATGTTTTCTCACAGCACTGTAGCTGCTACGGTACCGCGGGATTCAAAATCACAAGAGACGAGTGACAGGCAACCGAAATAGTCTTACTTTCCTTATGTTTTCTTTCCTATTATCTTTCATTTATTTTTAGTCATTTCATGTCTATGTATTGTATTAAGGTTTAGAATTCAATTTTTGGCATATGTTTTTGTTCAAGACAGTTGTCGCCAGGTGGTGTTCCCCTTCTAGAGCTGTATCAAAAGGCGAGAAGGTGCTCCGACTATAACTCGTCCGAGATGGTGACCGTCCCCAAGGGTTCGAGCAGTGCTCTGGCTGTAGCTAGATCCCACGGGAATATTTATCCTTACCTAACTCCTCTGCAACCTTTCCATCCATCCACTCATTGTCACTACCCCCGGACAACCCTCCCCTTTGTTGTTCTGTAGTCCGCTACCCTTCCCCTTTATTACCCCCTGTTATCCCAGCGACCTGATTCGCTACTTTCACTGACCCTGACTTCCACCTTCACCGTCGCAGCCCTCCACTTTTTCCTATTGTTGTTCTACCCATCCCGCTATCCAGCATCACCACCACAGCTCTGCAAGCCCTTCCTCTGTTGTCATATCATTGTCCAGCCATCCAGCAATGTTGTCGCAGCCTCACAACTCCTCCTCTTGCTGCCTTAAGCCTACCCGATCCTTCCAACGCCCTGCAACAACTTCCCTGCTGCAGTCAACTCACTATGCTATACAGTCTCTCGCCTTACTGCCATCCGACAGCTAACCGCAGCCGTACCTTGCTGCCTTCCAACCATTCCCCCACTTCCATGAGAGCTTTTCCTCTATAATCCGCAGCACCACCTCCCTCAACCTAAACCCTAGGGCATGTTGTGTCTTTAATATTTCCTAATTCCGAGTGTCATTGCTTATATCCCTATTTGTTTTTTGAGTAATAATATTTACTTTCCCTGTTGTGGTTTGGGTTAATTCCGATAAACTAATGAGTCAAGTCAAAGCTAGGTTAAGCATTTGCTCATTAGCTCATCGAGTTCATCTCACTAACCATTTATCAAGCTGAGCCTTAGCTAGCTCACAAGTCAGTTTGACACACTTAAACTCCTATGTCCAATAAACAAAACAAGCTAAGATTTATTTTATTATAAGAAATCTTGAAATTTCCCATAAGCGCAAGTCTAATGGTTGATTACATATGACACAATGCACATAACAATCACATGTAGGGACAACAAATTGTGCTGTGAAAATTTAAGATCTCTTATAATAAAATCAATCTTCGTTTGTTTTGTAATTGGACATAGGAGTGTAAGTAGAAACAAAAAATTGTGTTATGGAAAGAGGAAGGTACAGATGTAAGTGAATGGTCGACTCAATAAAAGTCACATAATTTCGCTATACATGATTGAATTGGTGGACCCAATCCACCAATAACAAAGTTAAAAAAAATGTCATCCATGTGGCCTGATAAATTTCATGGGTTACCTCCTCCAAGGTATTATAAATAGACCAAAGTGGCAATAAGCCAAAAGCATGCATCCTCTTGAGATGAGGCCCAAAAGGGCCAAAAGGTACCGGAAGTAGGCTAACAACAATTAAGTGGCATGGAGGCATGATCAATGAAGATACAAAAGTAGGCTCAATGAATTCATATTGAAATTAGTTCAAACCACTAGGCATTGTAGGTGCAGCTCAGAGGCAACGGAATGCCTAATTACACTATGTAAGTACAATAAGCAACAGATATAGAGCAGAAAATGTCAGTGTCTTGTTGTGAGCACCCTTCTTAGTTAACATTGGACTTGACTCATCATTTGTCCTCAAAGATGCTTACCATGCATCTGAAGTGACCAAAATGCATAATAAATAATAGCATATTACAACCATGAGTTGTCTTAGGATGGGAGTCCCAGCTCAAGCTTAAGCTCAAAGTTGGAATTCAGCATATGCTTTGAGCGGATGTTGTTAGTACAGATTATACCGTAGTCAACTCTGGTGGAATGTAGAATTCACTACAACGACCAGTGTGAGAATAGAGTCCTACAATGCATGGAAGTCTTAACGTAAGACATTACAATGCATGCAAAGCAAACAAAATGATGACCCATCTTGAGGTTGAATGCCTAGGATGTAAAAGTTGGTATCCTTGCAAATTAGGATAGCGGTTGTGGCTTTGACATCTTTCAAAGAAATAGGCCAAGTGGTGCGGCTTACAACTCCTAAAGTTTGAAAGGTCGATAGGCAAGACATATTATGATCTTGTCGAAAGGCATTCCAAGAATGTTGGAGGGCAAGGCTTAATTTACTTATTGACATTGCACCCTTCATGACAAGATTAGGGATTACATGGCGAAGAAAGCCCGCAAAGGGGATTAAAACCCTTCATACCAAGCATAGTGATCGCGAGCAAGTGTGCGAGCTCAGAGTGTGATCAAGTGCAAGGGGTACAGTGGAGGATCAAAAGCACCGCAGAGTTAAAACGTGAGAGTGCAGATCTAGCAATAAGCACGTGCAATTAAGACAAATGCAGAGGGAGCAGGGATGTGAGGCAGAAGGTACAGCCTAACCCATTACTTTGCAGTTTTGAGTGCGATCTAGCAGTGAGCGCATGCAATTAATACAAGTGCAGAGAGAGCATGGGAAGAGCACAATTGCTAATTGCTATGGGGTGTAAGGCAGAAGGTACAGCCTGTACCCATTACATTGTAGTTTTCATCCCCTTTAAACAACATATAAAAGTAGTTAAAAATAAACATACAAAAACACAAATGAAATTGTGATTGAAAACGAAAAACAAAGTAAAAAAACCAAATCAAGGAAAAAATTTATACTTGAACTTTTTGAAGAAGATTGCGAGTTCGATGTAGTTTCTCTATGTGCTCCCTTTTTTCAAATAAAGACGTGTTCACAACATCACTCTTAGATTGGACAGACATAATCTGTCAGAATACAGCATAAAACAAGTTAATAGTCGGCAAGAAAAATAAAATTTACACACTCAAAAACACATCATAAAACCTTATTGAGAAGATGTTCCATGTTTGCCTCCATTCCAACAATATTACTTTTCATCCTGCAAAGAGAGCACAGCATTATTTCTTCTAAAAATACGAAAGAAAATGACAGTTCATCGTTATACTTGAATTCAATATAAATAGTTGAATGCGCAGTAAAATGCCTGATTACCTGCTGTAACAACACCAACTAATTAATTATTCTGAATGCAAAAAGATAAAATACAAATTAAATTGATTATCTTAAAAAAGTTAAATACATCTTCTGGTTAGTAAAAATAGATCCAAACAACATCAATCAGAACACAAAAACATCATTTATAGTTTGAAATAATAGATAAGGGCTGGATCAATCATGGTGGAATATAGGTAAAACCTCAAACCTGTGCATGAAGTTACTTGAGAACAGAAGGTTGTAAGAGGTTGCCTAATAGATACCCAAGTTCAAGCAACATCAATGAAGAATGAGATTAATTTGGTGATCAACACTATCAGCAGAGGCTCCATGAACATAAAGTTTAAGCTAGTTTGATAAGTTATCTCTTTCACATAAATCTTACAACAGACTGAATAAGCTTCTTCCACATTGTATTGAATTTATGAATTCCGCACACTTATTTCTTGTTTTACATAAGCTATAAGTTATTCTAACTTATTTGTGATCAGATCCGAGTCAAAATAATTTCTAATCAAGATCTATCTTTCTTTGCAACTGTGATAAAGCTAATGATTAAAATAATGATGAACCTCTTGACCCGACTTTTTTGCAATAAGACCTAAAGATGTGCTATTTAATGTACTTATGAGGATGAAATCATATATATAATCTATTAGTACGCAGAACGATCACAGAGCAAATACCATTTTTATCAATAATTGAAAAACCAACATACGTTCCTTCAAGTTGATAGGAACTACGTACTTTTTATGATCCAAATATATGGAAAATGTTGACACGTGAAGGTATGATGAGCATAATAGCTTACAAATCCATATAGATTTCAAGCATGTTTTGTCCGCACTACACCGAGAAACCACACAGACAATTAATTTATACTAATAAGCGAAGAAACTCGCCAATAATCACGAAAGCAACAAAAACAAATCATGTCCACAATAGGCTACAAGAGAATTATAGACACTATTCCAGCTTTATGTTTGCTATCATAACATGACAACCAAGTGCTAATAAGTACTTTAGATAGTAGGACCAATATCAAAAAGTGTTAAATAATCAATGCAGTAGCTCACTAACCCAAACTATGTTGCATCCTTAGCAATATAATTTGAAGGAGAGTGAAAGGAAAGACTTGTTCCAAACAAAAAATAAACTCATTCCAAAAATTACCACTGACACCAATATCTTCCACAAAAGGCGTATTGAAAATATCCCAACAGTTTTCCCCCATAAAACAGGCAAATTAGAAAGCATTCAAATACATAACACAAATATAGAATTATTAAAATATCATGTATTCAAGCAACAATAGACTTTCTATTCAAGTTTATAGTTCAGATCTATAAATAAAGATCCTAAAATTTGTCTCTCCCCTACTAATAAATATAGAACATAAGGACCGTATAACTTAAAAACTCAACAAACTACACTATTATTAAAGCAGGGCTTGAAACTTTATCTAGCTAAAATCCAAACCATCTAACTATTTATTCTTAAATCAACCAAACCATTATTTCCTTTCCCTCCTCTGCATAGTTGAGTTGCTTACAAGTCTTTAGTCAAAAAAACACCATATGCCATGCAAATCGGAAACAAGACGGTGATTTTCTTTAAGAAAATGCATTCTTAAAGAAAAAGAAAATAAAAAAAGAAACTAAAGTTTCATGATAAGATTTCATAAGAAAAAAAAAAAGAAAATAAAAAAGAAAGTGAAGCAAAGTAAGCAAGATGAATCGGGGCTACAGTTTCCAATAAAACAAATACAATTTGTAATATAATTTCATGCAAAGAAAAAAATGAAGATTCATGTTACCAAGCAAGCCAACAAATCAATTACTCCAAAAGTAAACAAGCAAAAGTACTCTCAAGTCCAATGTATGATCAAATTATTTGCAAAAATCAAGAATTTCATCAAAAATTTGGAAACAAGTAAAATTAACGAGCAGCAATAATAAACTACCATCAAATATTTGACATATCAACTTTTGAACATATCATGAGTAATAAACTAGCAAATACTAACTTATGAAAATTAAATAAAAAAATTTGAAATCATCAAAATAAAGAAAAATCAGGCCTTACACCAGTATATAGAAGAAAAAATCCATTGATATTATGTAGTCGTCGAACTCAAAAGAATCACACCTCCAACTTGCATTCATAAGATTGAATAATCAAAAAATGAATTATATCCAAAGTAAAAGTTTAAATTACATAGTATGACCACGCTATTTATAAACTCCTCATAGCCAAGCTTAAAAGATAAGGTTAGCATATCGATCTAAATGAAAATTAATTGACACCATTCTAGGGCTTCTAGGTGCTTAAGAACTGAATCTAGCGGGGGGGTGACTGAAGAATAGCAAGTGAATGGGAATATGAGAGGTCAGCCGTGTTTGGAGGGGATAGGCATCGTTCGGCAGCTGCCCGACTGAAAACCGCAAAGAAAAATCTAAAAAGACAATGTACAGGAGGCAAGGAGATTCCACCATTGAGCAACATACACACACAATTTGCTAAAAGAAGAGTATATTGAACTCCAAGAGCATAAATCGGAGATGCAAACTCTAAAACACACTAAAACAGCAAAAAATCCCTCAAAAAAAACAAACATATAAATAGCCTCCCAATAGAAAGAAGCTCTCATTAGATTAAAAAAAAAGGAAATAATCTAGCAAAGAAAACAATCCCTGCTAAATTTGCCAACCTAACGAGGTTTTCATTGTTTAGCCCTCCTATGATCTCATTTACAGTTCTGGTCTATCATGGAATCACGATAATCTTGTGATTATCATCCTCAGTTCGCTCTCCCACGATCACGTGATCGATTCCGGAATTGCGGAATCATGCAAGTCATAGGATCACGAAAGAAGTTCCAACATCATTCTTCACGGTTAATAGAGGCTTCTTATTCCTCTTTGAAGAGACCTTGGACCCATAATCAAATATTCTTTCTCACAAAATACTTGCACATTTTCCCCATTAGCAATTCACCATTCCTATCAAACCATATGTCTGAAAATGTGCTACTGAACTAAACTTGAATTTGGTATTTAGCTTATCCAATAGAGCCTCGTCAAAATAGCTCAAAAGCTTTCATCTCCATTTTAGGTGATGACATGTTGGACCTTCCTCAGTCGAGGCAACCTAGGAGATAGATATAAATCCGAAAATCCTAAAATCCTCTTATCAGGGACTGTCCTATGTTTGGTATCGGCTCCTCGAACTCAATGTTGACTTGGACCGCTAATGTTAGTTACGTTGGTGCTCCTCTCAAGGGCTTACTCTAAAGGATCTGTCGGATTACTAGAATCTCTCCCTCATTGGATGAAAGTTGGTACACCTTCTTTGCATCATCATCTTCACTATGTCAGTATATATTTTCACTGCTTTTTTCTCAATATATGAAACCCTTCTCTTATTTGGACAATCTGATACAATGTGCCCAAAACTGTGACACTTGAAAAACTATTTGGATGCTCCAATAGGTGTACTCTTACTACATGATCCGATAGTTGAATTATGTTTAAAAAGTGGTGTAGATCTAATACTGTTATATTGTCTCTCCACCTTTAAGGCTAGAGGCTAGATATCCCGTAATGTTCATTAAGGTTGTAATCATGCCACGTTGCCAATGGACAATCTCAATCCCAACAGATATCGAGCTATGGTGTTCTCCTCGGGCTTCACTAGCTCACACTTCAACATAAGTTGCTCAAACTTAACGATATATTTCTCCATTGACAGATTCAGCTGCTAAAAGTGGTAAAATCTTAAGAGCATGTCAAGTTTATAATGTATTGGTGGGTAATTGTATTGTATCTCCCTTTTCATCTTGAACCCAATAGTAAACTCATTTTTTCTCATGTTGACATAGGAGCTTCAAAGTTTTCTACCATAGAAACACACACTTTTTTAACTTAATGGTGACTGGTTTTACCCTTATGTTAGATGGAACATCCCTGTTCTTAAGGACTAGTTCTATTGTATGTAGCCACTCATTCAAATCTTCTGAATCCACCCATCAAAATCCACTAGGTCAAAATCTTCACTACAAAATCCTAGTGATACCGGAGTTAACTGAAACCATAATAGAAAAATTAAATATTATTACTAGAAAGCCAATTAGATGGTTACAACTCACAGATTGAAAGGAAAATTATAGCCAAATAGACAAAAATAGGAAATAACAACACACCCAATACACGACACGTGGCTAAGGTAGGATCAAGCGTGGTGGAGATGGGTCAGTGAGGGTTGGAAGGTGGTTGGATGGTTGACAAGGCGGTCGGCAAACAGAAAATAGCAAAAATGACAAATTCCCGGATTTTGGACAGCAAGCACACAGCCGATATCGAAGTGGCACGGCTGTCCAGGATGAGGGCAGCAAGGGCGGCTGGGTATGGTTGCAGATTCTGGCAGCGGACAAAAAGCGGAAGAGTTTGCAAGCTGAGAAAAAGAAGGTAGGAGACGAGGACAGCAAGGGGAAGGGGAGAACTGCAGATAAGGCAACTACAGAAAGTTGTCTGGGATGCTGCACTAGAAACAGAGCGGTCAGAAGCGACGTGGGAGGAGACAGAAGGGGATATGGGATAATAATCACCACCTCACCACCCAATCCGCTAGATGCAACCCTCAAAAGGAGATAAATGGAAGGCAGCAGTTGTCCTAAGCAGAACACACTAAAAACTAAGTTCTCAAACCCTTATATAGCAAATATATAGAAAAGGACTAGAATAAAGGATAATATGAAAGAAAGCATAAAAAGGAAAAAATGAGGTTATTTAGATGCCTCCCACGATATCATTTTTCGCGGTACTGCAGCAGTTTTAGTACCACGATATTTTTTTTTTTTTTTTTTTTTTTTTTTTTTTTTTTTTTTTTTTTTTTTTTGCGTTAAGCTCCCGTGTCAATCTCTAGGGATTGTAAGAGCTTCGACTTCATTCATTGAAGCTTCTGGTTCCTAGTATCATGGAGTCACGTGTCACATTGAAAGTAACAGAGATAATGTAATCTCCTGGTAGGTCGATCATGTGGGTGTTATCATTTCACAAAACGTCTAGATAAAATAAATATGCATCCTCTCTTGGCACATTATGAACTAGATCTGCATATAGATGTAGGTTCTCGTAATGTAACTCTTGAGCCCTTAAGCCTGAGATCTTGATCATCCACTTCTCGTACTCAGCGGAATGTAGATGATAAACCATTGTATTAGGAGAAAACAACTCTGGGGTGAAATCTGTGGCAGCCAGCACCACTTTCACTAGCAACCACTCAATAGAGTGCTCTTCTCCACTGATAAGACCTGGATCTTATTGAAGAATTTCCTTCCCCATCAAGCTCTTAAGACAACTTTCAGGATTTCATCAATCTTGTATGGATATTTGAGGATGATTTCATGTCAAACTAAATGGAACATCTGAATAATTCCATGTAACATTCCAACCATGGCACAAAATGGCCCAATTTCTAACGTGTTGGACCGCTCTCGATAGGGGAACTTAGGAATGAGCCTATGTATCTAAATGGTCTGGACTTCTCTTATAAGAGGTTGTGATGGCTCGGATGTCAATTCCTTAAACTCATGACTTCCTTGGGCACTCATCGTGACGTCGATTGGAGTCTCTCCCATGGGATCAGCTGAAACTATGTGCATCTTTTTCTCAACTGGAAGTTGGTCCTCCTCCATCGTGTCATCATCGTCCTCAGCATCTACTGTTTCATTACCCAATATTTTCAAGAACGTGAAGCTCAATGAAACAGATCCCCCTGTTTGTGCAGTCAGATTCAACATTAATAAATCTGTGGCACTCGCAACACTTCCTGGTTGTGACTGATTTAAGGATGCAGATTTATTTCACCTGTTCTTCACTTTGAACCAGTTTTTTTCCTCTGCGGGGTCATCTTGGGTGTTCTCCTAGGTTTACTCTAGCTGTCTGATCCTGAGATTGAACTCTACCTTGAAGATGTGAGAATAATACTGGAGTTAACCCAAGACATGATCAAACGACAAATTTTATTGTTGAATTCAGAACTACAACAACAAATCCTCAGCATAAAATAACACAAACATTTAAACAGCACATAACGATGACGACGATGCAAAACAAGAAAAGAAACAGCATAAAACATAAAAGTGACTATCTCGAGGAGAGCGGCAAGCCAAAAAAAGAGGGACAAAAGCGGCAGTCGTGCTGGAAGGTTGTTGAAAACCCAGGGTTGTGGCGTCGAAAGATGGAGGAGTGAGGGCGGCTTGTTGGGAGGAGACTAGTAGCAAGTGGTGGTGGCATAGAAGGGAATAGGGGATGTCGCAGTGAACTGGACAGCAGCAAGAGTCGTGTGGGGGCTGGCTAACGGCAGGAGTCAGTGTCTAGGTTGGTCCACAGCACAAATCGCCGTCCAAGGGGCTAGGCAGCAGTAGGAAAAGGCCCAAAGACCTATGAGGCTGCTGGAAGCAATGAAAGAAGCAGAAAAAGAAGTTGGAAGGCCTGTGCAATGGTTGGGAGGCGGTTACATTGCTGGAAGGTAGCAGGAAGAGCGAAAGGCTTATGCAATGGCTGGGAGAGCAGCGGCAGGAATTGAGAAACAATAAACATCACCATGGGATCGAGTTAAAGCCGGAGCACCTCCTCAAACCTTTGGAAAATGTCACCACCTCAGGTTAGTTATAGCTGGAGCAGCTCCTCACCTCGGATGCAATCCTAAAGGGGAAAATAGCTCTCATGGCTGGCTTGGATAGAAATCTGAAAATTTGGAAGGAAAGAAAACTCCTTCTAACCAAAGCAAATAGCACTTATATATAATGATGAATAGTAGATAGAATAGGTAGTGAATAGAAATAGAAAAGTAATGGAAAAGAAAGAAGATGGACAAGGAAAGTGCTAGGAGAAAGGAAGGGCAAGACAAGGCACGGAATCAAAAAAAAGATATCGTGGTACTATAGTTGCTACAGTACCGCGTCCCGATAAGCTCTTGCATCACCTAGCTTCTTCTCTGATATTTCATATCAAATAGTCGGGATATTGATTCTCCATTACTGGAAACTTACTAGTGAAAGAAATTCACTTCGTTCTCTCAATCTGGTGAGTAACAATTATGGCTATGAGTAACCTCTCCGGGTAATCTCCTCTCAAAAGAAGCAACTCTTTATTGCAGTTAGGGATGTAAACAAGCCGAGATCAAGCGAGTCCATAGCTTGTTTGTTTTCAGCTCGTTTAAATTATGTTTTGTTCGTGTTTGACTCAAGCTCGAAATAGCCCCTGAAATATTTGTTCGTGTTTGTTGACCTCATTTTTAGTGAGGTCTAGTCTTCCTCTTAGGGTTTAGGATCTAGCCTTAGGGACCTCCCTTGACTATCTTAGAACCTTAGAAGTGGTGCCCGCCTCGTTTTCATTCGACCTATTTCCGTCCTCTTTTGTGGTTCCAAGTGTGTGGTATCGACTTCTAGCATTTAGAAGGGTGAAACCAACATGAGGAAACCCAAAAGGGATCCCTATAGGACCTTCTGAGCCTTAGGGTGGCCTTCTGCACAATTCGCACGCCCGCGCGCGTCCGATCGCCGCAATTCGCATTGCCTGCATTGCTACTTGTCGAATGCTCGATTAAACCACTTGGGACGATCGATCGCGGGTCGAAATTATGTGAAATTTGAATTTCGACGCATTTTGACCCGATTGTCGACGACGTCGTCCGAGCGACCCCGGATGACGAAACGGACTACGCCAACGC
>NW_018164478.1:1009093-1013064 GCF_001263595.1 Phalaenopsis equestris | reverse complement strand
ATTTGGATTCCTTAACAATGTTCCAGATTTGAGTTTTTCCCCCTTCACACCTCTTTGTCCGATTTCGTTGTAAAGTCCTATCCTTTTGACCTCTTTGAAGACATTATCCCCTGCTTTTTATCGAGAGTTTTCTTAGGTGACTTTGGTCATTTAAGATGTAATTAACTATAGGGGCTTGCCCTTATAGGGAGCTTTTCCGAACCCAGCTTAAAATAAACCCTATTTAATTTTTTATATTAAATATGGGAACTTGTCGGCAAATAAAACGGTTTCGCAGACCCAAACGGATGTCATATCTTTCTTAGTTTATTTGATCGAGTCTCACCTTCAAGTCTTGTGTTTATCCCTTGGGGTAGATACAGGATTTGAGGTTGAGTGTTCTTTCATTTAAACTATGGAAAATATGAGGTCAGTTTGATTTCATATTTTTCTAAAATTATATATATATACGTAAATTAAAAAGTCCTTCCGAAGCGGGCGACGGGATTTCGATTCCGGCGACCGACAGCTTCTTACGGGCGACCCCCAAACCTTATAAAAAAAAAAAAACTCTCTTTTCCCCCCTTTTAAGCGTCGACAGTGTTTGGCTCGATTCAAACTCATTTGTTTGAATTAAGCTTGTGTTCAGCTCGAACTAAAATTTCCAAAATTATTTTTTTTTTTATTTTAAATATCTTCAATTGAACTGAAAATAAAATAATTTATGCTTCACAAAAAATCACAAATGAGTGGTTAAGCTGAAAGCTTAAAAGTTATCTCCCTTTTTTTGTTTTTATAGAGGATCAATGATCGAGCTTTTCTCAATATGGTGATATGAAAAAAAAGTCACAAAACTAAATGGAGAAAAGTTGGAGCAGGTCATGCGAGTAGACTTTAGGGGCATTTACATACATGCCACAAAATTCTTTTGTATATACATTTTTAACCTCAGCAGCCAAGCTATGGAATTTTAGGAAAATGGGGCATTTACATACAAACCGCCCAATTCTTATTTATTTACATATCTAACACCTAAATTTAATTTTTTTTTAAATATTTACTCACGTACCATCCAATTCTTATGCATTTACATATTTAACATCAGATTTTTCTTTTTTACATTTTTATAAGCAAAATTTTTTATATCATTTGATTAATTTTTACATGTCATTAAGGGTGCATTTGAGGCAGCTTATTTGTCGAGTGTACGTTTTCAAAACATCGTGAAGGCGTTAGTTTCGAACGTTTTAGGTGAGTTTCAGAAAACGGCGTTTTTAAAATGCATTAGACGTCGAACGTGAATACTACCCAGCGTCCCGCATTTCTGTCTCCCGATTGCTATACTACCCTCGCTCCTGCGATTCATCCTTCTACCCCACTGTCGACATGAAGGATCTGGCGACTCTATTCCACAATTCTAACGCTGCCGCTCCCACACTCCTGCCGTCGTAGAAAAGATCTTTCTCCGCTCTCTCCTTCACATCTCAACCACTGTAGCGATCGCCATGGCAAGCACCGAGAAGATGAGGCCAATGCCGACTCTTTGGAGGCTCGTGATGCCCTGAACATTGTGCGTGAAGCGGCGGGCAAGGGGGACGAGGAGTTTCTCAGTGAGGGAGATTCTGAAGCTCGAATTACATTGGTTTGAAGGATTGTTGCTTTGTCAAGCCACCTATAATGAAGGTAGGTTATTGAGTTTTTTTGCTATAATTAATGATGCTTGATAAATATTTGTTTTTTTTCTTTTGATATATGAAGTTTGTGTCCGAGTAATTGGAAATTGAAGAAAAAGATGATTTTTTTCCCCTTAGAAGAGGATTACATGAGCATTAGCTTTGCAAAATATTAATTAAAATATTTATAAACAATGATTGTCTATTGGGCAAAATATTATCTTATTTAAAAAAACTTTTAACTATCTTGATTGAGTTGAACAAGTAGTTCTTTGATCCTATTATATATATATATATATATATATTTATTTATTTATTTTTTTATTTTTTTTGGAAAGAGCAGCGGGGGCACCCCACGCGTTAATCACTCTATCTTGATTGAGTTGAACAAGTAGTTCTTTGATCCTATTATATATATATATATATATATATTTATTTATTTATTTTTTTATTTTTTTTGGAAAGAGCAGCGGTGGCTCCCTACGCGTTAATAATTAAAAAGAAAGTACAATGTTAGGGGGGATGGTCCCCATCTAGAAAACACAAAAAATACATTTCTCACCCCTAGGGGTCCCTCTTCCCTAAGTACAACTCACGCAAAAAATAGTCTCCAAAATACAGGTATACCCAGAAAACCAAAGAAAAGAAACCAAAATAAAAATAGTAATCTTGTGTGCTTGTATATCTTGGAAGTATTTGAATGGAAACAAAAGAGAAAAAGTCACGTAAAGGAGGCGTCCTTTGTGCCGCATCCAAGAGCAAGGACTCCATCCCAGCCTGTGTCTTCAAAAATGAGATCCTCCTGTAATACATGACAAAACCAGCCAAGCCAAACAAAAAGAGGGAAACCAAAAGAGAAAATTCAGCATAGTACAAGCTAACCGAACAGTTGATGGCCAAAACACATGAAATCTTAGAACCGAATGTAAGGGAGATTTAAGGTATCTCCAATGATAAGTCTCCGAAGAGGAGCAGTGGGATGTGTGCCAACGTGACAAGTCTCCCCTGCATTTTTGGCAAGCCAGTCCGCAGGGGAGTTGTTATCTCTATGAATAAACTTTCATTTAACCTCAAGATGTTTTCCAGCTATAAGGGTCATTATTCTTTTTAAAATATCAATTAAATCCCAAAGAGGAGAAGTAGTACCAACCAAAATATCATAAAGCATTTTTTAATCCATCTCCACCTCCAGCTTATGAAAATTGAATATGTTGGCCACCACTAAAGCCAAAAAAGACTCTCCAACATTCAACAGCCAAAGAAGTTTCGGCAATAACTGGGGAAGCGAAAAAGACAAGGCATTTCCCCTCAAAATTACCCCCAACTGTAGCATAGTTAGCATGTCAACAGCCATTAACATTTAATTTCACATAATTAGCATGCGGGTGAGCCCACAAAATAAGCCGAGGGACCTTAGTGGTTTTAACCACGGAAGAGCTAGCTCTTAAAGCTTTATTATAATAGAGCTTTATTATAATAGGTTATAATAGACAATCACATATGCAGCAACCATAGTAATAGAGGGGGGGGAGGTGTGATACTTAAAACTGTTTCTGGAGTTTCAAAAGAACCACAAAACCAATAAAGGGAGGGGAAACCTCTCCTTACGAGCATCAAAATCCTTCTATTGCCATAAATAACTAGTTAAAGATCTTTTATGTGTCCAAGAGAAACCAAAGTGAGTGTCAATCATATCCCAGACCTCCAAAGAGAAAGCACACTCAAAGAAAATGTGTGGTATATCCTCCTCCTTCATTCTATACATGGGCATCTAGAGGCTAATTGCAAGCCCTTAAGCTTAAGAATGTCATCCAATGAGATTAACGACATAAGATAACGCCAAAGAAAAAAGGATATATAAGAAGATAAATATTTATGTCAAATCCAGTTCCCCCATATCCAGTCACGATGTGAGTGTAGAGTGTCATAAATGAGCTTGCAAATTGAGAGAGAATTGCTTCTTTTCCACATGGGGAGATCTCTATGAGTAGGAGTGATGGGGATTGTGAGTATATGCTTTGCATTTTGTTCCCCAACCGTAGATCATAATTTAGAAAAATCTCAACCTTCATTATCAAAGAAATCAGAGACCAATAAAGAGTTAGAATGAGGGGAGTGAGATAAGCTAGAATTGTGAGAAAAACCCCAATTTTCATTCTTGAAGGAAATGTTCCCCTCCAATATCCCAAAAAATGAAACCATTTGTTGTATCTCTAGCAAATATGAGAATCTCCAACCTTCCAAGAGACCAAGGAAGGATGAATATTAGCACAATATTTTAGCCTCATAAACATAGCCCAAAGAAGCCCAAAGAGAGGA
>NW_018164478.1:1007148-1008714 GCF_001263595.1 Phalaenopsis equestris | reverse complement strand
TCCCTATAGCAGAATCACCCCAATATATGTAAGAGAAAGAGAGGCATTCTAAAAACCTGTAAACATATCACCCCATTGAAGAATATGTTGTTTAACTTGTTTGCCAAAAAAACAATTGACATTTATCACTATTGAAACGAAGACCGGAGCAGCTTTGGAAATCCTGTAAAAACTCCATCACTTGTTTTATGGCAAGTTTAGAAGCATTAGTAAAAATAATAACATCATCTGCATAAGCAATGTGAGAAATCATCATTTTAGCTTTGTTGGAATACTGAACATGTGGATGTGAGAGTTGGAAACTGTTAAGCATCCTAGAGAAATAATCAAAAGCTAAAATGAAAAAAATAGGAGAAAGAGGATCTCCCTGTCTGATGCCCCAAGAAGCAATGAAGAAACCATAAGAGTTTCCATTGACCAAGACAGAATAATAATTGTTAGCGAGTCATCTTTTAATCAAGGAGCAAAAACTTGTATTAAAACATCTAGCTTTGAGAACATTGACGATGAAATCCCAATTTAAGGTATCAAAGATTTTTTTGAGATCAAGTTTGATCACCAGATTGCCACCCCTGCAATTTTTATCAAAATCCTGTAATATTTCATGTGCCAACAGAATATTATCAAAAATGTCACGACCTTTAATAAAGGTCGATTGTTGAAGAGAAATAAGGAAGGAAGATGAGGTTGGAGGCGAGCCACAATCACTTTACTAATGATTTTAGATATAACCGAGGTTAATGATATGGGCCTAAAATCCTTCCAGTGTGATTTGGCGATAGACTTAGGAATGAGGACAATCAAGGCAACAAAGAAATATTTTGTAGGATCAACATCAACTCCCTAGAAAAAACTTTAAATAGCCAGCACTACTTCCTTCTTAACAATGTCCCAACAATAAATATAAAAAGTGGAGGTGAAACCATCAGGGCCAAGAGCCTTCTGGGAGCTAATATCTTTAAGGGCATTGAAAATTTTCAACTCAGTAAGGGGGTCCGACAAAGATAGATTGGAGATCATATCTCTTTGATCCTCAAAATAATCAAAAATAATATCAGTGATGGGTGGAGTATCAGCATAAAGAGAAAAAAAATAATCAATTACATTAGATCCAATCTGATCAGCATCAGTAAGAGTGGAGCCCTCATCGGTAACAATCTTGATGATGGTGTTTATGTTACGGCAATGTTTGATAGTGGCATGAAAGTATTTGGTTTTTCTGTCACCATCTTAAAATGATTATCACAAGCTTTCTGTCTGAGGAAACCTTCCTCAATAGAGATTTCCTCTAAAAGAGTGGTGAGCATCCACGAGTTTAGACCCAAGATTGGGAGGAGTAGCAATCACCTGAGCCTCTAAATCATCCACCTCTTGTTGGGCCTTTAGCACCCTAGAGTGAACATTACCAAAAGTGTCAATGTTCCATCTTTTTAAATGAAAAGCCACATTCTTATGCAGTTGCCACAACGTAAGCCATGGATTCCCACTTCCATTAGAGACCCAAACCTGTTTAATCAAGTTAATGAAATTGATGTGAGTAGCCCAAACATTAAGAAATTTAAAATG
>NW_018164478.1:970005-1006296 GCF_001263595.1 Phalaenopsis equestris | reverse complement strand
GCATAGGGTAGGTGAATGGAAGGTTCGATTTGAAGGGCAGTGAAGATAGGGGGTTCAACCAACTCAGTAACTGTAACATCCTCGGGTAAAGGCCCTTGAGCCACCTCAGCATCCCCCATACCAGGAGTAGGTATTCTGTTAATTTCTAAAGAAGGAACAGACAAATCATTTGAGCCTCCAACCGCCACAACATTCACCGCAACATCCTCAGCAAGAGGGTAAACCAAAACCACCACAGCATCAACAGTCTGCATAGATAGTTGTGAGAGTGTAGGGAGAGCGGATTTGTGTTCTCTAGGGGGCAGTCGATGGGTAGAAAATTTCCTTAATTCAGGATGTAAATGGAAACAATGCTCAAAGTCATGACCAAACATGCTACAGTGCCTACAGTAATATGGATATTTTTCAAGCAAAACCTACTGCCAGTAACCCGTATGAGTAGAGTCTATCCAAATATCTTTTGGTGGAGGTAAGGTAATATCTCTCTCAATTAATATTCTAGCAACCGAGAACCTTGTGAGATTGAAGGTATGAGCATCAAGCATTAGAGGTTTCTCGCACATGGCAGCAATCGAAAATAAAATTTTGTGATTAAACAAATGCGCTTTCAGACCAGGGAGTTTAAGCCAGACAGGGATAACAGGAAGCTCGGTTTTCGGGTCAAAGTCAGTTGTCCATTTAAGGACCTTCATCCAAACATCACCAAAGTGAACAGTTCTACAGGCAAAAAAATTTGCATAATCGTCTTCATTGGAAAGTTGTATCAAAATATGTCGGCTATCCAAGGCCCCGATCTTCCAACCTCCCGAAAATTTTAACAACTCAAAATTTTTCAACAGAAAATCATATTTCGGTTGACCATAGAGGAATTTACCAATCAAATGGAAACGACAAGCAGTGGCGAGGATAGAGTTTTCAGAATCAGAGAGAAAAAGCGCGTTTTTACCCCCCTTGCGACCTTGAGGTTTAATGAAGCTACTATCACCCCCAATAGCAAGTGAATCATGGTAAGAAGAAGGGAAGGCAAACTTTGGAGGAGACCCAGAAGAAGAAATCCCTGCAGTGACCCCAGTGTAAGTCTTATCCATGACCGTAGCGAGAGAAAGAAGACGAGAGAAGAAAACCGAGAGCGAGGGGAAAGCCTAAAACGAAAAACCAGAAAGATCTCAGATCTCACCAGGGGGGGGTTGCCTTCGTTTAGCCGCTAACATCTTCGCGTCGCCACGAAATCGCCCGCGGTGCCAAACCCTAGCAGAGCGGTCGTGAGAGTTGGAAACTAAACCCTATATATAGTTAGAACAGTTTTAAATCTCAAATATTAGTAATTTTACATCAACACAAGCCAAGCTAGCAATTACTGAATTGAATCCTTTATTTCAGTGTGATACCTTTGCACTTATTATTGGATTGATTTATAATTATTGAGCATTTGTGTCACAAGAAATATTACAGGCTCTTGATAAAAATTGCAGGGGTGGCAATCTGGTGATCAAACTTAATCTCAAAAAAGCCTTTGATACCTTAAATTGGGATTTCATCGTCAATGTTCTCAAAGCTAGAGGTTTTAATACAAGTTTTTGCTCCTTGATTAAAAGATGGCTCGCCAACAATTATTATTCTGTCTTGGTCAATGGAAACTCTTATGGTTTCTTCACTGTTTCTCGGGGCATCAAACAGGGAGATCCTCTTTTCTCCTATTATTTTCATCTTCGCGTCGCCGTGATTGTTCTCATTCCTAACTAAACCCTATATATAGTTAGAACAGTTTTAAATCTCAAATATTAGTAATTTTACATCAACACAAGCCAAGCTAGCAATTACTGAATTGAATCCTTTATTTCAGTGTGATACCTTTGCACTTATTATTGGATTGATTTATAATTATTGAGCATTTGTGTCACTATTTTTCCTTATCATGTTAATTGATACTTAATTACTTATGTTCAAATACCATACTGGTAAAGTAAATGTCATCGGTGAAAATTTAGCTTGCATTTGTTATATTCTCATTATCACTTTGGAACTCGTTCAACAAACTATTTACTGTAAAGCTTTCTTGAATGGACTCTTATCATTGTTCTCAACTTGACCAAACAATACAGAAAATAATGCCTTACTTCCACTATAATTGATGTTTTTCATTACCTGCCAAGTGTGGAGCAGCTTGGAGGGCCATAGAACTTTGTTCTCGGCAACCGTTGCTTTCATACTGTGGTAGTTTGAGAAGTGTTTGATTGACCATTGATGCTTTTTATTAAGCATGTAATATAATATTATGCTCTATGGTAGGGCAAATCATATCTAGCTCCATATTGGGATGGAAGTAAAGGCAATGTTTAAGAAATAGTAATCTTTATGAGAATTTTCATTTTCAGACGTCTTGATATATAATTAGTCTTTTATTAGTTTTTTCAGTACTTTCTATGTGTCGATAAGAACAAATTTGACTTATTTGTGATAATTAAATAAAATTATTGAAACATAATTTTTTACTTTTATCAAAATAAATTGTTTATCTGAATAGGTTGGATAAGTTGCAACTGCCCCAAACAGACCCTAATTTATTATTTGATGAATTCGAGCAAAACGAGTCGAACGCGATTGATCAAAAGTTCGTTCTTGTTCAGCTCGTTTATAAATCGAGCTCAAAAAATTTATACGTGTTCGCCTTATTTGTTTATCAAATGAATCGAACACAACTACTTAACGAGTCGAACATGTGTTGTTCGCAAATGATGAGCTTTTTTGACACCCCTAATTGCAGTTGGTTGATTTCTTGTTGCATATCCTCTATAATAAGCTCTAGAACGCTTTGTTGATGGTTCCTTCTTGGTGGCATGGCACCTCTTCGTCCAATTAAAATTTAAGTTAGAAAAAAATTTTGTGATTTATGGTTAGAGTTAGGTGAATGATGTGGGAAAAAAAACTTTTTATGAGTGTTAGGTTAGGTGCATGGATTCTAGGTTTTTTGGAAAGAAAGACAGGATTTGTCGGGCCTGGATACTAGATGAAAACATTTTAGGACTTCTAGAAAGTGTTTAGGAAGTGGATCGAGTGGAGAGGTGATTGTAGAATTGCAATAGAACGAGAAAATGAGAGTTCGATGGCATTTGGACAAGGACAAGTATCATTTGGCGATTGCCTCGATTGAAAACAGCAAAAAGAACTCTGCAATAAAAATGTATAGGCAGCAAAATATTCCGCCACTTGTTTCTAAGCAAGATCAAGACACAACACATGCAAAAAGAATTGAACTTAGAGCCAAAATCAAATATACAAACTCCAAAACACACTAATGAAACAAAAAATCCCTCAAAACAGAGAAACAAATATATAAATCGTCTCCCAGTAGAAAGAAGCTTTATTTGTTGAAAAGACATAGGAAATAAGCTAGAAAAAGCAACAAACTTTGTTGAATTTGCCAATCGAACAAGATTTTCCCTATTCAACTCAGCTGCGATCTCGTTTCCCGCTATGGCTTATCACGGAATCACGAAAATCCTGTGGTTCTCATCTCCACTTCACTATCCCATGGTCGTGGGATCAATTTTTCACGATTGCAAAATACAGCAAGTCGCGGGATCACAGGAGAAGATCTCGCGTCATTAATCCAAGTTTAATTTAAACTCCTAAAAAGTAAATCCTTTTAACTTGAAACATTATAAATCCCATAACATTATATATATCCATAAAGATGAGATTTCAAATCAAGACCCTCTTTAACCAGAAAAAGCTATTAAACAAGAACATGCACACCTTTGACTAAGAATGATTATATAAAGGTAAAATTGCACGTCCCGTATCTAAAAAGGTCCATTCAAAACTAAACACTTAGATTAGCAATAGTACCACGAGAATGACCATTTCACACCACCACAAGTCAAGCACCCATAGACACATAACGTGTGCATATGAACTACTTGTCTGAATCATTGTATGAATGTCATTTCTTCTTTTAGAAAAAAAAAAAAACTACAAATTTCACTACTGCACAACAATAACAACCTCACAACAAAATAGCACTGCAACAATTTTCAAGAAGCATGGGACTAATGCGGAAGATCGGTGTTTGTCGATGCTTAGAAACTTCAATATTTATTTTATTCCTTCTCGTGGCTTCTATCATGTTATAAGTAATTATTTAGCACCTCTAACATCAAAGCACATCAAATCACTAGAAGGTGAAATTTTTCTCATCTCATTCCATTCGTGTCTATATCGGCTTCCCTTATAATATCCCCGCTGTGGCTTATTGAATTGATATTGAGTTCAGAAACAAATTGTGATTTTTTTTTTGCGGGATCCCAATTGATCAAAGTTAAAGTTGTGTTTTTAATGCCAGAAAAAACGGGCATGTTTTGTAATTAGAATATTAACTTTTTTGGGTCAACATGAAAGTAACAACAGCAACAATAACAATAACAAGGCCTTAATCCCACTACTTGTGAACGGCTACATGAATCCTTTTTCTCCATTGCATCCTATTTAGTGTCATATTTTCAATTAGTTCTAATAAATTAAGATCATTTTTTTTCTACAATAAGCCCAAGTCATCCTAAGTCTACCTCTGCCAACATAAGTCAAATCTAAAATATCTACTCTCCTAATCGGATCACTAGATGGTCGACGCTTACTGTGACCAAACCATCCAAGACAAATATCTCTAATTTTGTTCGTCACAGGAGCTACGCCAACCCTATCACGGATATAATCATTTCGCATTTTGTCTCTCAGTGTAAAGTCACTCATCCACCTAATCAATCTCATATCTGCGACACTTAACTTAGTATTATGCTTCTCTTTTAAAAGCCAACATTCAGCGCTATAGATATAGAGCATTGCAGGTCTCAGGTCTCACCACCGTCTTATAAACTTTTCCTTACAGTCAAAGCGGTATTTTTCTATCACACAAAAGGCCCGAAGCATTTCTCCACTTCAAACAACCAACTTGATTTCTACAATTAACATCTCCATCTATGTCACCATCGCTTTGAACAACAGACCCGAGATATCTAAATCGTTCACACCTTTTAATAATTTGATCACCCAAAGTTACACTTCTCACTAGAGCTACTAGTACTAAAATTACATTTCATGTATTCAGTTTTAGTTCTACTCAAATGAAGGCCTTTAAACTTCAATGTAGACCTCCATAATTTAAGTTTTTCTTGAACTCATCTTGTCTTATCTGCAAAAAGGATATCATCGGTGAAAAGCATACACCAAGGTACATCCTCTTGTACATGTATAGTAAGAGCATCCATAACTAAAGCAAAAGAATATGAGCTTAAAATGTAATCCAACAAAAGTAGGAAAATATTTGGTCAATCCTCCTTTAGTTCGTACACAAGTAACAGCTCTGGTATACATTATCTTTAATTACTTGAATAAAAGTCATATCAACACCTTTTTTTCTCAAGAACTCTCCAAGGGATATCTTTTGGGACCTTATCGTAAGCTTTTTCTAAATCAATAAAAATCAAATGTAGATTTGATTTATCATCTCTAAACTTCTCCATCAAACTTCTCAATAATGTATAGCTTTCATTTAGACCTGCCCGGCATAAATCCAAATTGACTATGAGAAATCTTTGTAATATGTCTTAACCTATGTTCAATTACCCTCTCCTATAATTTTAAAGTATGACACATCAACTTAGACCCCGTTTGGGGCAGCTTAAAACAGCGGCAGCGTTTTTGAAAACTTTGTCTCACTGTTTGGTTAACACGTTTAAATCGTGTGTTGGAAATCGCGATTTTTATTTTGTGAAGAATGTCGCCCGCGGGATCATCCCCGCAGGCCGCGTTCCCTTGTCGCGTCTTCTCTACGAATTACTCTGCTGCCCTCGTATAGCTATCAAACCCTCTGCCCTTGCCCCTCCTGGATTCAACATTCCTTCCTCCTTCATTCGCGATCGAGCACGCAGAGCCGCTTCCTACTTCTTCGGCGCTCCTTCTCTTCCAGGTAAGGGTGCGTTCCTTCGGCACTGCTTCTTCTGCTCAGACCAATCAAGTTCCGCCATGGCTTGCCTTGAGTAAAAAAGTTGGAGCTTTTTCTCTGTGAGGGAACCAAATCGCCCTTTCTCTCTTCCCCAGCTCTACTTCTGAGGCTTCTGAGAAGCATGACCACCGAAGCTCTACTTATTAGAAGCATGACCGCCGTCGCCGCTCCTTCTCGCAAAGGTCATTTCAACCTCTTCATCTTCTTCTTACTCCTTAGTATCCCTCCCTCAATTCGCTGCTCTTTTCTCTATGGTTTGATATCTCTTTTAAAGAATTTAGGTTCAATCGTAGCAGACCCAGCAGACCCTGAGCAAAATCGCCTGGAACCTGCAGCAAAAGGAGCTTGTGGAATGGCAAGTTAATGCCGTGGTAGGCTTCAAACACAATGTTAAAAATTTGATGATATAATTACTTTTAGTTTTAACACTACAAGTTAACAAATGTTAAAGTTTCTTATAAATTTTATACATAAATTACATGTTTCAATTTTCATTTTTATGTTTTTCTTTTGTAATGCCTTCTTTTTTTCTCCATTTATTTCTTTTTTAAGCGGGGTTATCTATCATTCCTTTAAAATTGACGAGAAAATGGATAAAAAAATCGCTTGAAATTTATTTCTTAAGGCTTTTTTCTCAACAGAAACTACTTGTAGTATGATTTGGAGGTCAAATGTATTTTGAATCATAGAAGCAAAACTATTTGTGATGCAAGGATAAGGCTGCACCCATCAACTTCTCCTTAGACTGGTGGGAAGCCTCATGCATTTGGTCAAGCAGCCCCTATTCTCTCAAAGGGTGTTTAACGAATCCCATCGTTCAAGTTTTAAAAGCTATCGAATAGCATTAGAAGCTTCAACCACCGAACAAAAGAGGCTCATCAAAACCTTTAGCAGCTCTGAGAGGATTGGTTTGGTATGGCCAGAGCAGCCACTTAACATATTTGCTCAACTTTCCTTAGATACTTCAAATACTTTCAAGTCTTGCAAAAATCCCAATTATCTCAACTCATCCAACCAGAATTGCAAGGATTTTGCTGGATCAGGCTTGGTAGTTGAGTTAAAGAAGGATGATACTGCAAAGAAAAAGGAAAAATCATTTTTTTGTGAGAATCATAAGCAAGCAAATGGTTGGGATTTATCTTTCAATTTGGGTTCGTAGAAGCCTCCGAAAACATATTCAAAATTTGAAAGTTTCTAGCGTTGGTGTGGGTTATGCAAATAATGTCATGCTTCGCTGGGTGTTTCATCAGGTAACATGCATAGACTTTGTTATATTAAGCTATAGAAGGATACAGATGAAAATTTGAAATATGAATGGGGAAAAAAGATTTTTTTGTATGAGAGGATCTCAAGCCTCATTCCATTTCATTAGCCTCCTGATCATTTGGTGCAACAGCCCTTTTAGAAGGTTTATTAAATGTCTTTTCCAAATGCAGAAATAGCAGGGGGATTTTGCATCAAATCTTTTCATGACTAATTGAGCACAAATAAATAACCAAATTATGACATTATGGTTAATCTTATGGTTTCTTCTTTGAAGCAACTTTTGTACAGGAAAACATTTACTGATGTGGATCTAGTGATTAATGTACAAGCAATGTTCGCCTTTAATGTCTTAGCATATATGTGTGCAGGTTAATCTCACTTTTGCAATCAGTTCATTACTTTATTATTACACTAACCCATATTTTGATTATAAGTATCAGTGCACTTCCATCTTCATGGAACTTGCAACAATGATGTTGCTTCTGGTTATATCTTTTCTGGTCTTGCTTTTTTTTTTGTAAGAGCACAATTTACACCAATATAAAATGAAATTGTGTGATTTGTTCTTCTTTCCAACCGTTTGTTTGATTGAACCGCATATCAAGTGTTTTAATCTGATATGAACATTGGATTATTTGTAAAAAATATTGGTCTGGTCGTCTCTGTAAGTTATGAAAAAATCATTGGATTGTGCATATCATTTTCTACAATAAAGTGTATCTTGGACTCTATTGGAATGATAAGCTTATATTGTAAAGTAAACTCCTTAATATGTTTGAAAATAAGATATCATTTTTTAAAATAAAAGTTTATATTGAAAAGTAAAATTTATATTTTAAAAAATTTCTTTTTAATTTTAGAATAAGATTTTGTATTTTAATTAAATTTTATTAATAAACGGAGTTGAAATTGTTATTTTCCTACAAACAGCTGCAAATAAGCTATTTTCAAACCGCAGAAACCAAACAGCTCAACTGTTTATTCATTTCAGGGGTATAATAGTCATTTGTCCACAAACAGCTGCAAATCAATTGTTTTCCGAACGCTCAAACCAAACAGGCAGACAGCTTATCCAGATCAGCTGCTAATCAGCAGCTTATCAGAATATGTTGTTTATCTGGATAAACTGGATAAGCTGCAGCTGCCCCAAACAGACTCTTAATTCCTCTATAACTTGCACACTCTTGTGCATCCCCTTTATTCTTAAAAATGGGGACCAAAATGCTCTTCCTCCACTCCTCAGACATCTTTTTAGTTTTTAAAATAATATTAAAGAGCTTAGTAAGTCAATTAAGAAAGAAACGCCCAAATCTCCTAAATATTTTCATACTTCAATTGGGATATCATCAGGTCCTACAGACTTTCCACCCTCAATTTTCTTTAAAGTCTCATCAACTTCTTTTTTTATTAATGCGATGGTAAAAATGAAACGTTTTATTATTATTAAAGATATTAAGATCACTGAGGTCGATCATATTTTCAGAAATTTTATTAAAAAATTTATCAAAATAATTCACCCATCCATGTTGAATATCTTTTTCCAAGAAAAACACTTTTTGATTTTCATCTTTAATACACTTTACTTGAGTTAAATCTTTAAATTTTTTTTCTCTGTTTGGCCAGTTTATACATATATTTTTCACCAACATTAGTATCTAATTTATTATAAAGATCATTAAAAGCAGAGATTTTAGCGTCACATATTGTTCTTTTAGACTACATGCGGACCGTTTGATATTTTTTTCAGTTCTCTAAGCTTTTACATTTAAACTAATTTTTATAACATAGTATATATATTTTTTATCTTTTATTGCACATTGTTATGCCACCACCAACTATTTTTATTTAAATAATTTTTTTTCTTTTGATTCTCCAAATACATCTTTTATTACTTGTTTAATAACGTTTGTTATTTTATCCCACATAGCATTTATTTCATCCTTAACATCCCAAATTTTGAAACATTGAATTTTACTCATATAAATAATTTTATTTGTGTATTTTAGGTTCTCTCATCTAATTATACGATGAAGAGTACTAGTGTTTTTATTTTACAACTCTTCGTCTTAAAATTCAGAACTAATAAACGATGTTGGGTACTTAAATCCTCACTTTGAATGATCTTACAATCTTTACAATCTCGTACAATCTCGACGATCTCTCGACGATCTCTTCTTCTCATAAGAAAATAATCAATTTTTGTTTTATTAGATTCATTCTTATAAGTAACAATACGTTTATCTTTTTTTCTTAAATAAAGTATTAGTAATAACAAAATCATACGCTAAAAAAAATCTAAGATAACTCAGCCTTCTTTATTAGTCGCTCCAAACCGTAACCACCATGAATATTTTTAAATCTTCTGCCGCTCTACCGACATGTCCATTTGAATCTCCTCCAATAAAGTTATTTCTTCAAGAGATATCATTTGTATTAAGTTTTCTAAGTCAACATGAAAGTAACTTGAAAAAAATTTCATAGTTGAACCTTTTTTCAGTTATGGTTCTCAACTTGCATCTTTAGCCTCTTGGTCTACCATCCGTGAGAAATAGATAAGGCATTTTCTCAAGTTGTTGATTGGAACCTCAAAAATATGATTTTCTACATAAACTATTGTTATAATGCACACAGATCGGGCTGTCAAAAAAGCTTGACGTTCATGAACAGCTTGTTTTCGGCTTATTAAGTGGCCCATATTGGATCTTTCAGTAAACAAGCGAGTCGAACACTAATACCTTTTTTGAACTCGATTTATAAATGAGTCAAACACAAACAAAGGTCTGTTCATTAGTGTTCAGCTCATTTTGGCTCGAAAAAATATTAATTAAGTAATAATATTTATTTATATCTTTTTTTATATCGTCATTGAAAATTATGATATAATAGATTTGGGTGGTATAAATGTAAAAAAGCAAAGTTTAGGTGCTAGGTATATAAATGCGTAGGAATTGGTTGGTATGTATGTAAATGCCAAAAAAAAAAAAAACATGGAGGCTCATGATCCGTGAGATACAAAAACTTATAAAAAAAATTTTTGTTTCTCTTGTATATTTATTTAGTCTCACATCAGTGGGAGAAATTTGCTTACAGGTGTTTAAATATATGGAGGGGTATCCCTTATATAAGCCCTATAGTCGCGTGGGAGTTCAAGATATTGGATTGAGTTATTGTGGCATGATTATAACTTATTTAAGCGCTTTTAAATAAAAAATGAATGAGAGCTCAAGGTATGGCTCGACTAGATAGAAGTTAAATGAGCTACTCGATTAATAAAGTTATGAGCTTAAATTTGAGTAAAACACAAGCTAATTCGAACAAACAAAATTGAATCAAGTTAAACACAAACTTACTATTCACGAGCTATTTCAAACACAAATATATTTCAAACAAAAAAAATTCGAAGGAGCCAAATACAAATAAGCTATGGGCTCGTTTACAACCCTTGACACGGAGAAGGCCAGTATGAATAAAAGCGTGACAAAGTTTTGGAGCTCTTTTGTGGGAAGTTGAGGAAAATTATCCCGGTCAAAACTATTATAACAGAGTTCTCCTATAATTTTATAATACTATGAAGCACAATGTGTAAGAATACTAAAATCCTCTCATGGTGATCACCATCTTCTAGCTTACTAAATATTTCCAAGATTTTCATTATATAGATATATGATCAACTATACGTTGATAAGAAGGCTATAATTCCTTTCCTTGCAGAAAGTTTAATCTAGAATATAAGATATGCATGCAAACATGATTTTTGTTAATGATAAATGGTGCATGGCTGAAACAATAAAAAATTTGTTCATTTCTTTTTATTTTTCTTTTATGTTGTCTTCACTATTTAATCGCCATATTGTTTCATCTCATATATAAAGTACTGAAAAAATATAGAGAAAAAAACCTACAAAAAAAAACAATGAATCTCGTTAATTAGCGAATAACAATGATGATGCCATATCATTTTACCATCTTTATCATAAAAAACTCCTTCTAATCATCATTTGTTCTTCCCAGTCGAATTCAATCACATCTTGAATAAGTAGAAATTAGTTGCTAAACCCATGCTTTAATGAAAGTTCATAGTTGAAGTTGGAAAAATTACCTCATGCTAAAACTAGTTTAGCTATTGTTTTTCTATTCCAACAATTGCATTAAACAAAACATGGAAATAAAGTTTTTGAACCATCATGTTTTAGAGTTAAAAAAATAATGAATAATTAATATAGCAACATACACCTGGTGGAAGTGACTGAACTATTCACTCGTATAGTTTTTGAAACCTTATTAACCCTTCATCATGCAACAAGAATCCAAAGTAACAAAAAAAATACAACAAAAAAGAAAATTTAGCAATTTCAGCGTAAATTCAACAAGCTATTTATTACACATAATTACTTCCACTACTAGCACTGAGCAGCATCAAGTGCATATACTGTGAATATCGAAACTCACATTAAAACATGCAGTGAATCTTAGGAAGACAATCAAACAAAATAAAATGACAAAAACTTGATCAGGATAATTAGAATGTGTAAAAGTAGACTCAGAAAGGCCATGCCGTGGTGAGGTCAACAAAAAACATTACCTCTTTATGGTATCTGTTGCACTAATAAACTTGTTATAGTTTTCATAAACCAACATTTGCAAGTCAGTATCGAGATTTTTAATCTCAGCCGCCATTTCAACATGTTTCTGAAGAAGCCCGTCCAACTTTAGCTTTTGAACCTAAAGAACATGAGATTAAGAAAAAGATTTATTATGCACGATATGAAGCACATTTTAATGATTAAGTATTCTAAATATCAGCATGGCAGAAATTAAAAGCCTACACCTCGTAGAATGTCAAATCCTTAAGTAAAACTAGATGAGACGTACCGATCTTATAGTCTGTGAGTTGATACTAATAGCTTTAAGCAATTTAAATTTCTCATAAGTCTTTAGGAAATCAATTATCAAATTTAATTTCAACAAAATGCCATCCAAATTCTAGGTTAGGTTCAAGTTCAAAGAAAAGGACAAGAATCAGGGCAAAAAAATGTAATGTCATTCCTTCTTTTCAGTCTACAGCAAATGAAAAGGATAGTTTCAGAAAACTTTGCAATTCTAGCCTCATAAAGAATTCAAATGTTCTTATCAAGTTTAGAGTCAAGAGGATCAATCAGCCAGCCACAGAACAGTAACGAATCACCACAATCAATCCACTGGAATTAACGATCAAGCCAAAACTTTATAAAAGCAACTAAACACTCCAATACTCGGCATGTCCACATAAATCCTCAGAGGGAGAACCTGCCTAAAATGAATGTATTTTAAACACATCCCACCGAACAGCCCCCAAGTGATTCCCAAATTAGCCATAAACTAAGGATCAATGAACTCGGCTGCGTCCCTACAACTAGATCTAATTCAAAAAACATTTAAAAGAAAACGAGGGAATAAAATGGGATAGCAGTTTACAAGGATAGACATGTAGAGGTCCGAGTCGAAGTTGGGCGAGTTTATGGAATCAGCGGGCGCCAACCGCCCGGAGCTGCTGCTTGAACCGCCGCCGCCGGAGGTATTGGTGGAGTAGAAGCTCGCGAGGAGATCCCGTGTCCTCTTGGCCTTCTCGTCTAGAGGCGGCGAAGCGTTCTCTAAAGCCATTACTCCTTACCGTTCGAATCTCACTCTCTCCTCGTCTCTCCCTCGCACCCTTCGCCCCCCTCGATCTCCAGTCCAACGTCGTTCCGCTTCGCCCGCCTGATGTCAATACAATTCTCCGCGAGCTAATTTGATCAGAGTACGGGTTGGGTCGTATGTGATGGCTTCAAGGCCATTGGGGGCTCATGTCAAGGAAAAATAATTACATGCAAAGCTATTTGTAGACACCAATCTCATGCTGAGACATGATCCATGCGTAAAAAATAAAAAAAATTAAAACACACGACCCAGCTCGACCCACCCGTCATAGAGCTAACTAAATATTTTTTTTTGTTATTTATCATTATCGTCATGTTATAGGAATATTCTCTTGAGCTATTCTGAATAAAAGATCAATAATATATTAAATAACACATGAATAATACATAAAATATTCAGAATAAAGTGAGAGAATATTTCTATAACACAAAATATTCATAAATCCTCAATAATACATTAAATAACTATAAGTTATTAATAAATATAAATTATGACATCTAAATAAATTATTTTCATTCTATAACTCACTAATAACAAACTAATAACACACTAATAACACAACATAATAAAACACATAATAACACACATAATTACTCAATTATACACTATCTAGCTTACAGTATAACACGTGGGGAATATTCTCTGTGTTATACTACGGGTTATAACGTCGCCCCATGTGTTATACAACCGTCATATAACACTCCCCTAGCCCGCGGTATAACACGCATGGAATATTTCTCAAGTTTTATACATCGAGCTAGGGAGTGTATAATTGTATTAGTATGCGTTATTAGTGTTTTATTATGTGTTATTAGTGTGTGATTGGGTGGGGAAATATTTTTATAGCCTCAATAGCGCATCAATAACGTTAATAACGCGGAAAATATTTAGAATAACGTGGGGGAATATTTTTATGCGATGAAATATTTATATAATGCATCGGTCGGGCCAGTTTACGCATTTTCATTATTTTTTTAATTTTTTATTTTTTATGCAGGTAGGCCGGTCTTCCACGTGTCAGCATGGATTTAACTACGCAGTCAGCTCTTCATGCGGAGTCCTGATGTAATAATTATTCCATGCTAACTCATATGAAAAACATTTTAAACCACATATAAATTTTATATGAGAGTCAAATTATTTATATGGAAAAACTCTATAAATGAAAAAGAAATCAAAAGGCTTCTCTAAATTAAAATAATTTGTTATGTCATGAGGAGCACAAAGCTCCACACTTTGCATAAATTTGATAATGGCATATTATATGATTATGTCAAAATCATAAATTATTTTAAATAAACTATCATATATAATTGCATAAGGATAGTTTGAATTATAGTTGTTTTGATATGACTACTAGGGCTCTCGAAATAGTTCGTTGTTAACGAACCGAACCCGAACAATTTTTCTTACGCTCTATATAAAAATGGGCCGAACACGAATAAAGATTTATTAGTTCGTGTTCGGCTCATTTTGGCTCGAAATAATTGCAAAAATGACACTGAATTTGATGTTATTGATGATGAATTTTTCATATGTGAGAGTAGAGATAACAAATCATTATGTTGGGGTACTTTTTTAGAATTCTACTACTCGGAGCAATTCCCTTCACACTGAACCAATTTTGAATAATTTTACACTGAATATTAAATACTGGGACAAAAATACAATTATAATCATTTGTTGACATCGAGGATATCCATGGAGGGTGCACGCATTAGTGTGTGCAAGTAGTTATTCATTCGAAATCAAAATAATAGATTCCACATATTTATGCCTTGGAATTAACAGATCAGGAAATAAAATGGTCACAATTAGCTGGACAACTCATGAGATACAAGATCTAGTTAAGAAATCCAAACATTCCTCCAAATCTCTTCAAAAACAACTTGGAAACAGACAATATCTGCAACTTAATATTTGACATTTTGTGTTAGATATGCAAATACGCAAGGGTTGAGAAAATCTGCAACTTTAACTTAGGTATTGCACATGCAAGTAAAACTCTATAATTTTGCATTTGAAACCTATGACTTCACATTTGAAATTAGATTTTATATATGTAAATGCTTTAAGATTTAGAAAAATCTGTAATTTAACATTTGAAATTAAGTGTTAGTCATGTAAATGACATAAAAAATGTATATTGATATGCTATATAGATAATTATATGAGAGAATATAAAAAAATTTGGCAAGTGATAATTGTGACTCATTTCAGATGCATTTTTCATTGTGCTTATATGCATTGTTCCAGACCAATGTAATAAATAACTAAAATATAAGAGTAAATGATTAACAAAAGATTACTTTCACAACTAAGGCTGCAAAGTTAAAGAATTTAATGTTCACAACAGTCTTTATTTGCGCAGTGCAGCTGATTAAATTTTTTTCAAAATTAAGATATGACAATTGAATAATTTCACGAAATTACAAGCTGCTAAAGCTAATTGTTCATTGTTAATACAAAATGTAGTAAGCCTTAGTCTAGTAGCATCTATTGCTTAGATTACGTGCATATTTCATGAAGTTAATTGTTCATTGCTAGTACAAACTGAAGTAAGCCTTAGTCTCGGAGCATCCATTACTTAGATTGCATATACACTTCAAAATAACAACATATGGAGGACAACTAAAAGTACTAGTGTAGCTACAATTACAACCATCATAAAAATTATATTCAAGTAAAGTTTCTTTTTTATAGACTTGTTGCGACTTAGCAGATATTCCAAAGTATCCAGTCCTCTAGAAAGGTTGGTATTAGCTGACGTTTGCTTGTCTTCATAAACCCACTTGAAGTAATCGTAGTTGCCTTTCATTATATTGCAAGGACATTCTTAGAACTTTCTTTTCCGATTATGACCTTTATAAGTGGTGAATAGTACACATTGCTGTTTACAATTACTAAAAAATGCAGTATGAAGTTAAAACAAAACTTGTCCTTATAAAAAATGAGGTCAAAACCATAAAGAGAGGTAGCTCAGATGTTCTCGGCAGTTACTTGAAGCGTAATGGTAGGATCAAAGATGCAAGTCTCCTCCAGCTGACCATATTCGATCTAAGTCATCCAATATCTGCCATTTAAATTGACTGGCTCGAAGGCTTTGAAAGAATGTCACAGAGTCATTGAGCAGAGCACATATATAGGAACAAGAAAGCAATAAGGGAAAAAAATTTAGATTAAAGAGCAATACCACCAACCCCGCGTTCTTTATAAATATATGAAAACAATAGAAGTTGAATTGTTGCGTAGGGGAAAAAATGAAACTCTACACGAGCTTTTAAAGCACTATGATAAAAGGTCACATCAACATATAAAATGAGAAAGAAAATAAAATTTTGTTCTTAAAAAAACTCCAAATCATAAAAAGGACTCAAAAACTATTATGAGATAAAATACTTCAGAAGAAAATCAATTGTCGCTTCAACTGCGACATGCCCCAACCAAAAAGCCTCTTATATAATTTTTTTTTTCAAAACTAAACTTTGATTTAGATAATCCATCTTGAGTAGAACCTGGAGTATCGAGAATCTTTCATGGATGTCCTGCAGCTCTCGATGAAGAGTGTCCACCACCTCCTCCGCTTTCTCCACACAAACCAATATCTCGTACATCTCCTCTCATCGTTTGATCCTTTCCGACTGAGCGAAGGATCAAGAGTCGTCAACCCTTGCTTGGCCCCCGTTCTGCTACTGTCATCATCTTGGTCAGATTCTTATTGATTTTAGCCAGGTCTGGATCCTCACCAAGGTCTCTCAAAGCAAGGTCATATGCATCAAGAGATAACATAAAGCAAAATGACTTCAGTAAAAGTTAAAATCCAATAAATAAGACTGAGCCTCCTAATATCCAGGAGTCAATCAAACTCAGACGTAGTGATCGATACATCACCCTCACTGTGTAATGGAAGAGCATCAACAACTTATTGTATGCCCCATTCGATTGTCGAGTCTTGTGTCGCAATAGATGGATGGCCTGTCGAATCGATGGTCAGGTTGGTCCGCTAAACATGATTTCGCTTATTGCTGAGGAACGAATTAGACAACCCCACTTTATTCGACTGTGAGAGGGCAATCACCTTTCTCTTCTTAACAACAACTTTCTTCATTCTCTCGCCTTTCCAGTTGTCCCACCCTAAGTTTCCAAATAGAAAATTTGATCGAGTCATAATTAGGGATGTCACCCGGCAGATTTGATATGTTATCCATCATAAAACGAGTCATAGAGCAATTGAGAATGAAAAGAGATTCATTGCACCTTATTTATGTGAATTAACAGCAACAAAAAATCAAGTGAGATTTTTTGTTGAATCATTAATTATGATAAATGTGTTATATTGTTGTAATAAATTCTCTTATCCCGACAACAATGTCACTTTCAAAAAGTGAGAGAATTAGTGAAGTAAAATATATACATGAAAATGTTGTTTTTTGTTCTTTTTAAAATTCAAAGTCGCCAACTTGCCTGCATTATGTCATCGTCATATGATTCCTCTCTCAAAATAAATCTCCCTCCTGAATATATAAATGATTTGAAGATACGATAAATCAAAAAAGATGGGATGTAGGCCAAAAATAGACTAACAAAATTTAAAAAGAAACATGAAGGGCTTATGTGTAGATAATCCTCCGGTGATAGGTTGAGAGTATACGTTTAAATACGATCAAATTGAAATATCTCGAAACAATTTATTCACGAACAAAATCCCTACATAAGACATCCATAACTAGAGAAGAAAAAAGAATATTTTTTTGCTTTGAGATCAAGAGCACTCCGAAAGGAACACATCGATTTGGTTAATTACATCTCTGAAGATACCCAAGATACTATTGATAAAAGAAATCTTGCTTACATTATCGTGGTAACTTGCATAATGGGTCACCAAAATGATGGCTATTTCATAGTAACATCACGATGCTTTTAAAGCTCTCGCTAAGTCACGTGACAGAGAATCAATTATTTTTATACTTCTACTTCAATCTTTGAGAAAATGAAGGTGGTGGTATTTCTACAGTAATTTTCATTGATTTAATAGGACTTTCTGACTCACAATGAAAATCTTCACCATAATTTTTATTTTCCACCCCATCTTTTTCAATTTTAACTTCTCGTTGAACTCCTTCTAATTCTTTTCCACTTCTCATTTGAATAACTTTAATTTGCTTCTTGTTCTGATCTTTAGGAATATTTCAACATTACTAGGCAATGTTCCTAGAGGTATATTACCAAGTGCAGTAACAATACATCCCAATTGATTTTCCTTATTTCTGATTGCAGCTCTTTGACTCTGTAATTGACTTCTCATTTGCAATATTAATTCTTCCATTGATAACTTTTTCTTCTTATTTTGTAAATTATTAAATTATGGGGGGTAATAAGGTTTATAAGCTTGATTTCCTTGATGGTTGGAGCTTCCCACTGGGTTCACAGCATTGTTTCCCCATTGTAGATTTGCAGTATTCAAGTTATTGTTACTCCAACTAAAGTTTGGATGATTCTTCCATCTTGGATTATAATAATTGACATATGGATTATTAGAACGATTGTTTATTGCATTTAAATTCTCCTAAGAAGATTGAGATTTTATCATTTGTCCAAATGAGCTCTCCTCAAACACAGGTGTTGTTTGAGAGTAATTCATTTCATATTGATCTATCTTCTTTGATATAACAACTATTTGAGCAACTAATATAGCTATTACATCAAAATCATGAATACTAGCTATTGTTTTTATTTAACCTTTCTGAGGGTCATTGAAAATTATTAATAGTCATCTCTTCAATTAATGAATATGTTTTATCAAATGGTTTTGACATTATGATCCACCAGAAGCAGCGTCAATTATCAATTTAAGGGATCCAACCAATCCATTATAAAATGTTTGAATTATTAACCAATCTAATAACTCATGGTGTGGACACTTTCTAAGGAGATCATTAAATCTTTCACAAGCTTCATAAATTTATTCCCCTTTAAACTGACAAAAAGATGTGATATCATTTATAAGCTTAGCAGCTTTTTAAGGTGAAACTTTTGAAGGTGGATAATATTTACAAAAAAAATTTTGTGATAAGTCTCCCCAAGTCCTGATAGATCTTGGTGCTAATGAGCTTAATCACATCTTAACTTTATCCTTCAGTGAAAAAGGAAAAAGTGTAAGTCCGACAGCATCATTGGACACTCCATCATATTTAAATGCAGCACACAATTCTAGAAAACTAGTAAGGTGTAAATAAGGTGTAAATAAGGTGTAAATTTAGATCTTCATTTGGTGTTACAACAAACTGATTATTTTTATACCATTTAAATAATAGAAGGTTTAAGCTCAAATGAATTGACAGCTACAACAGGGTTTTGTATACTCAAATGAATTTCATTCGTTGTAAAATTAACACAATCCCTTAAAGGTCTCTGATGATGTTCATTTTCATTTCCAGCATTATTTTAGTTGCAAGTCATTTTGCTAGAATGATTTTCTCTTTTTGTTATTTTCGAATTTTTCTAACAGTTTTGTCTAATTCAGAATCGTATGGTACTGAGTTTTCACATCTTAAACTACGCATAAACAAAATAAAAAAAAGTAATTAAAAATAAGCGATACACTTGAACAAGAAAATGTTCAAACTAAACTACAAATGCCTTTTTTTCTTTTTATATTTTAAAATAAAATAACTACAATTTCCTATTATTCCACTGCAGCAACGCAAAAAACTTGATGCGGAAAATCGGGAAAAATTGATATTAAATTAATAATAATGATGCAATATAACTCAAACATTAATGTAACTTTAATGAAAACGATTTATATTTAAAACTACTTTTTATAGTCTCAATTCCCTTTTACATATAACACAAGTCTACATATCACTCAAGTAATACAGGACTCTAAATGAGTCACAGATATCGATCCCACACGAAAGCTGGAAATATATATAAGCTAGCTATTTATATTCTATTGTAAACTAAAAATACAAACAAAGTAAAATATGAAGTTTGAACTTAAACTACTTAAGTGAAATACTATTAAATATGCAGATGTACGACTATGATAAGTAAATTAAACTAGATGTTGAACTTTTAAAAGTAAATTGCTGAAATAAAATAAATATTTTTGTTGACTAAGAGTTCAAGTATGATAAAACATCATTCCCATTTACAATGAAAATATGACATGTGAAGAAATTTAAATAATTTGAAAAATATATTTAAAAACTGTTTTGTGTCAAATATAAGCAATCTTATTCTCTACCCCAGCGATATAAAAAATATTGACTAATCCAGAGTTTATCCTCTAATTCTGTGGTTAGGCTGGGAGGATACCGACTATCACTATAGAACACCTACTACTCCCTCACCCAAGGGCTAACATGCTCGCATTGGTTTTCAATAAATTAAACCAAATTGGGGATTCTTCTAATCCGTCACCTTAAAATCTTCAAATTCTACATCCAACGAAGTATATTTCCCTATTTATTTGCACCCAATCTCACAATGAAATACTCTCCCATAAAATCAAATGTGATTCTCCATTTGTTGTAGAAATTATATACCCTTTTCAGAATATATATTTCTCAACACATTTTAACAATTCAATTGCCTAGATCGAAAAATAAATGAAGATCAAAGTTCAAATCATCACAAATTTTTGACATTTAAAATCGTAGAAAACAAAATCAATTCATCACAAAATAATTTCTTCAAAGCAGGGAGAAGGATAAATAAGACTGCTCATAATTCATGAGAAAGATACAATAAAACACGAATTTCATATATAAAAACAAGTTTACAAACAAAAGAAATGAAAAATACAACTTAATTCACAATCCTCCCCAAGTAAATCCTTAGAAGTTCTCTCTAAGTCTTTCCCTCTTTACAATCACTCTCAATTCTCTCTTAAAAATGTAATGAAGAAGAAATCTCTCACATTCCCTCTCCTCTTACAACCCTAGAAGAAAATCTCTTATTTTCTCTCTCTCTAACTCACGCCAATTCTCTCTCTCTCCCTCTCATCACACTCTAGAAGTTCCCCTTCCTTTTTGGGTTGCTTCCTCTCAAAAGAGTTTCAATTTTCTTTACAAAACTCTAAAGTCAAAACTTTTAATTTCAAAAGATGCGCCTCATTAATCCAAGAGTCAATTCCCTTCAAATTAGAATCTTCCATAGTGTCTGAATGCATTGAATCACTCCATTAGGTGTTTAGAACAAGTGTCCATTTGAAAATTTGTGCAAAGTTTATCTCAAACCGCCTTAATTTGAAAATGTCGTGCCGGGCGCATCATGCACCAAACCCCAAAATTGACTGTTTTTGCTCTAAATTTTGATTATTTTGTCATTTTTTCTCCAAATGCCTAGAAATTATATACCTGCAACAATAACTTAAAAATATATTTTTTTTAAAGTGTAATATTACAAAAAATAGACATAAAAATGATACTCAAAACAGTATATTATTTTGGTGTATCAAAGTTCGCCCTATGATTCCTTTAGGAGAAATTGTTCACAATTTATAAGATGAACTGACTACAAATCTTTTTCATCTTACAAATCCCAAGTATTTCAACTCCTTAATGAAAGGTTGAAACCAACGATACCAAGGGAAATAAGAATTTTGATTGATTTTGTTTTGGGCTAAGGTTTTTGCAAGGATAGTCACTCAAACCTGCAGAGATTTTGTTCACGACAGATTCCAATCCTGGCGCCTTTATATAGGAAAACAACAAACTACCCCTAATAATCTCTAACACAATCCTAAGGTTGTGTAAGAAAAGGAAAAATGCAAGGGTACAAGTGCATCATCCACGTGATGTTTGATGATATCCACAATTACAAAATATGAAGATCTCTTCAAGTAGGATGGTGGCTCCTTTCCTCCTTCTCCCATGTGTGAGAGGAAGCTCCCCCAATATAGGAGATGACGACTTCTTCCCTTCTCTAAAGTCGAGTAGAAGCTCTCCTTTTGGAAGGAGACATGTCGCTTTCCCTCACTCTTAAAGTCTTCTCCAAACTCTCTATCATCCTCTTTCTTGAGATTGATGGTAGAAGAGGAAGAAAAAGATGAAGAAAAAAGATTTTTGGTGGGAGAGAATTTAGGGAAGAAGAAAAGAAGAAGGTGTTTTTCTTAGCTCAATCTTCTCTCCAAAACTCTCTCTCTTTCAAATATCTCTCCCGACTTCATTCTCTTTTCCATAAAATGTAAGAAAGAAGAAGAAAGATGAAGCACTCTTAACACAATGAAGCAAGAAAAATAAGAGATAGAGGGAAGAAAAATATGAACGAAGGAGAAGAAGTCCTTCTTCACTTGGGCTCTCCTCCCCTAGAAATCTCCCTTCTCTTTCCTCTAGAGCTCTCTCTCAGTTAAAAAAAGGGTGGAGGATCACCCACAAAAATGGGCTCTCCCAACTCATTTTGTTTGCTTTTCCATACCAAACAAGTCTACACAACTAACTAATTGCAAAGAAAAAAAAGGAAAAATCTTGATTTTATCTTTCATCGCCTGCCTTTGATGCCTTCGATAAGCTTCACGGGAACCATGCAAAAGTTTCTCATAATGGTCCCCTTCATCTGACATGAAACAGACTGAAATGAAGGGATTTAACAAAGGAAAACAAATTGGGCACTTAGGCCCCGCATGGGCGCAAAATTGTCAATCCCTCAATTTACGACATTTCTTTATCGGGTGCAAAAACGGCTATAGTGTTGTAGAAGAGGAGGGATCTTCGGTTAGCAAAATATCACACTCAGAAAGTTGGGCACCCAAGCACCCATTGATAAAATCGAGTTCTTTTGATCGCTACTCGAGAGGCTGGCGCAAAAGCACCCGCCATGGTGGTGCTTTAGCTCCCAAAGAACAACTTGCGCAGATGTATGGGCACTTTTGCGCACAAGCCCCATAGGAGCTTGGTTTTTTGCTGTGGGTGTGCACATAACTTCGCGCGGATGGTGCTTTATTCTTGGACTAACAGGGATCGTCCAGGAGTGAAAATAGATTCTCCCACAGAATGGCGGACACTGGGGGTGCACCGTATTCGTCGCATGGGGCCAAGTATGACTCAAACGATTTGAAACCCAACTTTGCACCTGGATGGCCTTTTGAAGTTTTTATCGATTCAGAAGTCACAAAAGACCATGTCTCGTTAAAGTAACTAAAAAATTAACATTTGAGAGGTTTTTAATTGAGGATGTAAGTGTTAATAGGCATCTTGGCCCCCCACACGGGTGTTTGATGACTTTCCTTGGCCACTAGAGGATTTGAATAAATAGAGCATGACCTCTAAACACCAAGATATACATTAAACATGTCCCAAGTTAGAATTAACGTCGCCCCATGACGAATTCTTTCAGGTGGGGCTAAATTGAGACCAACTCTAGTTAGTACTTGAGACGCGTACTGGATGGTTTGGACGGATGTCCCGACCTATAGGAAGCTGTAAACAGTCCAGTAGCACTTAAGTGGAGATCAATATATATGACATCCAAAAGGATACCAACAAATGACATCACTAAGCTTGAGGAGAACTAAAGATCTATAAGGGAATAGTATAATGAATAAGGGCCCACCAACCCAAGTTCATAAAACCTACATGTCTTATCAAGTGAAGCTTCCCCGAGCCATGTCAGCAGGGCAAAAATAGATAGAACCACGACACGACCCAAATACGAACAAAGGATACAAGAATGAGTTACTCAACCAAAAATGAGATAAATGTGTGTTCAAGCCACCTATCACAAGAGAGTCGATCTAAGATAAGATACAATTTCATGTTATCTCCAACAATCTCACAGATGCCAAGAGAGTCATCATCATGGGTCAAAGATCAACAATTAGATCATATTGACTGATTGACCCATATCGACCAAGCTTAGCCGACCGAGCTAACCTCGTAAGCTGAAATTAGTTAAGCTTATTAGCTGACGAGCCATAGAACAATTGGACAATAAACTAATACACATAAAATGCAAAAAAAAAAAAAAGTCCCTAGTACGGAATAAATCTGTTTTTAAATAGAATTTACTAAAATTGGATTTATGTCATAATTTTTGAGTAGCATGATAAAATAAGGATGGATGGTGAGAAAAATTGATTTAATGAAAGGTTGGATTTAATTTTTATTTTTAAAATATTTGGCTGTATTAAGTTAAATACTCCATGCTGCCAAACACCGCCTAAGCTCTTCTTTCCCTACCCTTCGCCGCCAACACAAACGCAGTAAGGATCGGAAAATCCAGTTTAAACGGATTGAACGGCAGAGCAGAGGAGACACAATGGTGAAGGAGGACGAGGGCACCGTATCAGGCCGGTTGGTGGAAGTCGAACTGGAAACCCTAATCCTGCAGAAAGTGGAAGTAGTCTCCTCTTTGATTGTTTCCGCGAAGCACGTCGACCAAGTGATTTGTGCCCTCCATTCCCTAGCCGTTCGTCTCTTCCCACTCGATTCCTCTATCATATTAGGTATCTTCCGAATAGTATATTCTCTATCTTCTCTAGTATTTTTTTGAGCAAAATTTCCGTTGAAGTATTCGATTTTCAGTGACTTTAGATAGGGCAGTTCCATAGAACAATTTTATTTGTTGTAGTAATTTCTTGATTAGCTTTGAACGATAATGCGTGCGCATCTATGCGTGTTTTGTAGGTGCTAGTGATCCTCAGTACGCAAGCCAGGTACCTTCTGAACTCTATTTTGTGTTATCTCGGTTTCTGATTGTGATTGCTCACCTAAATTATTTGTTCAGGCGTTGGCTGCTGAAGTCTCGAATGATTCTGAAAGAGATGAGTGGAAGCGTGTTTTTTACCATGGGGTCGCCTTTCCTGCCATGTCTAAGATGCTTATATACAGTGCGTTTTCTTCTTTCATTCCGTAACTCTTTCATCTGTGCTCTTTTAATACAGCTTATATCAATATATTTTTAATTACTTATTGGTGATTGCAGATATATTTCCTCATTTTCTGAATTGCATTTTTTCCTAAGTATAACAAAGAGAAAATGAATTTATTTAACTTTTCCGGAAAAGGATATGAAGTGATTAAAATGGCGACTATATTCAAAGTCTTTAGGGGCTTTTTGGTCGCCACTTTTAAGCAGGATTTATTGAGGATTTACACTAAATCATGCCAAACGGAAAAAAATAGAATGCGTAAATTCAACAGATTCTTAAATCCTGTTTTTCCTCCGTTTTGCTTTAAATCCGGGATTTATCAAATGCCGTAGGAAGTGGAATTTACGGGATTTAGAGAAGCTGAGGCGTGTGCCAAGAGTGAGATTTAGTAAATCCTATTAAAACATACCAAACTGTTTTCAGGATTTAAAACCTTCGAGATTTCATAATTCCAGATTTACAGGATTTACTAAATCCTAATCAAACTAAATCCTACTTGCAACCAAACAACCCCTTAGTGTTAGGTGTTATTGCAAACAAGTTGAAATGAATCATTAGTTCCTTACATTTTCTCTACCGAGGAACAGTTTTGCGACCCAAAAATTTGAAGTTAAAACTTGTTCCTGATAATGTAAAACGTTGTTTGTTTGACACTGCGTTGATTTCATATATTTCTTTGCAGATGTTACGTCTAGTTGGTTGAATTTATTTTCTTCTCGAGCACGCAAGCAAGTTTATGATTCATTCTTTGTGGAAGGTCCCCCTTCTGAGATCATTCAGGCCTTGGTTCCTGCTCTCACACAAAGTGGAAACACTGATAGAATTAAGCTCAAGCCTATTTATTCAAATATTGAAAGGTGGTAAACTTTTAAATTTGCAATCTCACAGCTATTTTACTTTTCACTGTTTTTAAAGTTACACGACCATAGATATTTTGTATTTTTGTTTTTTATAGTTGATGCCTGGAATAGGTAGAATTTGATGTTCTTTCCTGAACTTGAAACGGTTTACTACAGTTGAAGGCCATTTGTGGCACTTGCACCCTGAATGTACCATTGTCCTATAAAGAGATTTTTCCATGCAAATGTCTCCTAAACTCTGCATTTCTTCACTTTGGTTCGTAAGGCCTAGTAACAATTTGTTGGTTCCATAAATTTTTTATTATCGCACAATTGTTGCTTGTATGAAACTTGCTAGGAATGTAAATTTCGATTGACAGGCCATTTTCTGTTGTAATGATTTAATGTATGCGGCATTTACATACATACCACACAATTCTGATGTATTTACATATCTAAAACTTAACTTTGATACATTTCTAACACCCAAATATTTCATATTTTATAAAAATACCACTATCACTAAATTTTAGAATGTGAAATACATCTTTTCAAGCATAGGTAACATAGTATAAATGTAAAAATTAAGGTTTTAAGAATTACATGACATGTATGTTACTTAATGTATTTTTCTCTCTTAAACGAACTTTACCTTTCATAAAGCTGATGAAGCAGAACACTCTCTCACATTTCAAATAGTATTATTAGAAATGAACTTGCACTTTCAGAGGGAATATAATGTAAAGTTTTTAACTTTTTATTTTTTTTTGGTGGTTGGTGAAGTTTTGTGTTGGCTAGGGGGTTGGGTGTGATACGGGAGTTAACCCAAACAACAATAAAAATAAACATTATTATTGAAAGCAAATCAATGATTACAACTAAACACACTTGAAAGGAAATTACAACGATAACCACAAACAAACTCATCTAATGTGTATTCAAAGGGTTGGTGGCTGGTTTGGCGGAATGGATGGTAGGAGGGTGGTTACGTGGCTGTGGACGGCTATAGGAGGGGAAGGGGGAGCTGTGGTGCAAGTTGGGGTTGGAAGTTGGTTGCAGGATGAAAGTGGGGTTGGGATTGGTTGGGAAAATAGGATTTGTGGTTGGCTGTAAGGGGTTTGGCTGCGTGTGGAGTGATGCGGTTGTACTGCATGGAGGTTGACAAACAATGACAGCGGGAAGTGGGCTTATCACAGCCCCACTACCCCCCCCCTTGGTAGGGTCTATCGTAGTGCGACAAAGGTTGAGAATTCGAACAACCAATTCTCACCATCACTCGTCTCTACTTTTATATTCAAGACATAGTGAGTGATGAATTATTTTAACTGGATCGTCACAATATGCGCGATACAGTGCATTTTAAATACAAACTCGGAAGCATGAAAGTCATATCATCCAAAACATAAACTATACAGAGCTGATAAATCTAATATAATACAAATACACAACCAAAACATATGTATGAGCTCCTAAAACTATCGTGCAAAAACTGTACTACGACACACCTGACTACTCGTCTTAGTGTTTGTTGCCTCTACCTGGAAGGAAACAATGATGAATGAACAACAACTAGCTCAGAGAAATATCCATGGCTGACATTATATTTTATATATGAAAAAGAAACAACGTGCATGTTCGTATGAAACTATATATGTCTACACATAAATCTTAACATGCCAGCATAATGAAGAACACGAAAAGAGAGCACACACATGTATAAAAATCAAGACTGCCGTTTAAAATGCAGGTCATAAGCTTGAAATCGTAAATATAATAAAAAACATGTTCATAATATATTATTATAATAATGTCATTTCATAGACGTCATATTATAGTAATGTCACTTGTGGAATGTATATAACTCAACTAGACCTGGGCGTTGGGCAGACCGGGTTTGACGTGGGTCGGGGTTATTCGGGCTTTGACTAGTCAAAACGGGCTCAGTCCGGGATTGATCCCATATTTTATTTATAATTTAATAGTCGGACCCGCCCACTAAATCGGTCGGGCCGTCATTGGCTTTAAAAGAAAAGTGATTTTATACAAAAAAAAAAACAAATAATAACATCTTTAACATTTTCTCTCAAATCATGTTGTTAATTTAAAATTTTTAAAATTATGTAATATTAATGTGAATCATGTTGTTAATTTAAAATATTTAAAACTATGTAATATTAACGTTTGAAACATGAAATAATGTGCGATAAGAGTTTTAAATTGATTTTGCATGAATTTTTCTTATAAATTTAAATAAATTTGATATCAAAATAAAAAGATTTTTCTTACACATGAAATACGCAAGACTTTAAACTGAGAATATTTCAATATGTAAATACGAAGAAGTTGAGTAAAAAACCGCAAAAAAAAAATTATATACATACTACTAATAAATTTTTGTTTGATTATATATCTAACACCCGGACTTCAATTATGCATATTTGCCATTTTATTTATGCATGAAAGTTGTATTTTATTTAAAAAAAATTAAAAGTGATAATTTTTTTGTGATATAAAATTTGGTTGGTATTTATATAAAAATTAAAATTTATAGCTGGATAAGAGTCGTCTCAAAAGCTTGTGATCCCGAAATATATTTATGAGACCGGGCCAATGGGTGGGTCGGGCTCATTCGGGATTTGACTAAGTTTAGGATCGGGTTGAACTCGCAAAATTTTATTTTTTTCATAGCTAAGCCCACACAGTCTAATCAGGCTTATGACGAGCCCGTCAGACCATCCGCTCAATGTTCAGGTCTAGGCTCAACTATTTCCATGTCCTTTCATCATAAGTCGTCATTATGTTTCAAATGCTATATAAACTACCGATAAAGGTCGGAATTCTTCTAACATAGTAGCTAACATTTCCCTAACATTTTGTCACCGCCTAATCCCAACAGTTCTCAGAGTTTCGTCCTTGTAAATATCAAGAGTCGGGAATACATCCCCACATAATACTTGCAAACCCTCATGTAATAGTTTACTCATAGCATTACTCATGATTTTTAAATCACCACTCTTGCATCAAGCATTTATCAGACATTAGATTGTCATATGCATAGACATACAATATAACAAATGAATACATGCAGGAAATTCACATCATATGCATTGTCATATGTAGCATAACTTGATCATAACATTACATGTATCGTCAGAAAAGTAAATGCGCATTCAAACTTTCAATTACAGATATCCTTTTACAACATGCAGGAAGTTCTAAATGCAGTCATGTCAAAATAGAAATTATATGAAAACCCATGCAGAATTATTTTTCCTTAAATTAACACAAGATTATTTCAGCCAACTTGATGGAGCAGCCCTACGACAATTGCCCATACGCTCATCTCGAGCTCGCCGCCTCGTATAGACAACCTGAGATTATATTTTTTTTAGAATTATTAAGAATATTTCAATTATTGCTTACCTCAAATTGCTCTCTTAACATCTAAGCTTACACCTTTCTACCGCTAACTCCTATGAGAAATAATCTCTCCATGTTCTTGGCTTCAATAGTTCCCAACAATAAATAAATAAATGAAACAATTAATATTTACTTTAAGAATACCGACTATAAATAAAATAATTTATATATAATATAAATTCATTAACAACCTACCTTCCCATTCCAAAATCCCTCATAATTTTGCTGTAGAACACCTCCTATACTTCTACCCGAGAATTGATTGGTCACATTCTTTTAAATTTCACAGCAGAAATAATGTTACAAGGGATTATTTGGGTCCAAATAATTACATATAAAAGTACATGACTGAATATATGATATATATCTCACCTCAACCACCCAATCTCATCATTAAATTTTTCCCAGAGTACTAAAACAGAGAGAAATTAGTTCTCTGTTTTATCACTACAAGCCAGGTCTCGCTCCATTCCACCAATCCACTGCTGTCTTGCGATTCCGAGCACAGTGGCGGAAGGTCAGAACGAAGGAATACATGATCTTAAAACTTATCTTATGGGCGTGTGTATGTGTGTATGTATACATAGACACCGCGCGCGCTCGCGCGCACACAAACACATATATGTAGTAATTTTACTTAAAATTAAGTTAATCCCTGGCGTTGCTTTTGCATCCCACCAGTACATGTGAATATAAGTAGGAAAATTAGATTACTACAGTAAGCTGATTAATAAATCAGTGATTATGTAAATTAAGTAATGATTATAATTTATTTAATTAGTTTTTTTTTAAACCACTTATATTAATAATCTATATGTACTATTATATATCAATTTGATCGTTACAAAATAAAGAATTTTATAAAAATAATTCGATTGAATTTCGGGGAATGCAAAATTTGGGATATTTTTAAAATTTTCGACTTTACCCTGTTTCTTGAAATTTGGGTGTGACAACTCTCCGCTTCTTATAAAAATTTTGTTCTCTTAAGTTTTCACTTTATTAGAATAGGAAGAGTTGTTTCTGTAGCTTGTCTTCTTTTTCCCAAGTAGCTTCTTTTTCAAACTTGTGCTTCTACTTTATCTTCACAAAATGAATTTGTCTGTTTCTGAGCTTCTTGACATCAGTTGTTAAAATCTTTTCAAGCTCTTCATTATATTTTAGATTTTTTTTCACTTCAATATTTTCATGTGAAATTCTCTGTTCTAAATTTGAAATCTATTTTTTTAACATAGAAATGTGAAACATTTGGCGTATATCTGACATATCTGTAGTTAACGCTAATCTGTAGGCAACTTGACCAATCTTTTCTATAATTTCAAAATGACCGATATACTTGGGACTCAGCTTGCTTTCTTGACCAAATCTTGGTGTACCTTTCATTGGCCTAACTTTCAAAAATACGAAAACTCCAACTTCAAATTCGATTGTTTTTTGCGTTGGGTCGTGGTATTTTTACTATCGATCACGAGCAACTTTCAATATATCTCTAATTAAGCTGATCTTTTCTATGGCTTTATCAACTAGCTAGAGACCTAACAATTAACATTCACCAACTTCAACCCAATTAGTGGAGTTTTGCACTTTATGCCATGGAGTGCTTGATAAGGAGCTTTTTTGATGCTGGATTGATAACTATTGATGTAAGTGAACTGAGTGTTAGAATGTGATCTTCCCAATTTCCTCCAAAGTCGAGAACACAATGCCTTAACAGATCTCCAATACTTGAATTGTTCTTTGTGATTATCCGTCAGTTTGTGGATGAAATGCAGTGCTGAAATGTAACTTCGTGTCCAAACCATGCTGAATGTCTTTCCACAACCCGAACGTGAATCTTTCGTCTCTATCAAAAATAATAATTTTTGGAATATCGTGCAATCTGATGGTTTTTTTGACATACAATTTGGCTAGCATTTCCACTGAATCTGTCTGTTTGATAGCCAAAAAGTGAGCTAACTTGGTTAATCTATGTATAATGACCCAAATGCTGTCATGACCTTGTATGGATCAAGGAAATCTTGTAACAAAATTCATAGTAATTTTTTCTCATTTCCATTTAAGTATTGACAATGATTGTAACAATCCGTAGGGTTTCTGATCCTCAGTGTTTACAATCTGACATGCTTGACATTAAAATACATATTCAACAACATCATTCTCATACTTGGCCACCATGATGTCAACTTCAAATCTTTGTCCATTTTTCCGCTGCCTAGATGAATTGTATACCTTGCATGTTGAAATTCATGTAAAATTTCTTGTCTCAAATTATAATCAGCATGTACCCATAACTGCAACTTATATTTGATAATGCCTTGCGCTCGTGTCTTATAGTTGGGAAAACTTTGACTTAGTTCATCGAAGCTTTTGTCTGTATTTTGAAGCGGATGCTATTGTAACCTCTCAAGGTTGAAGGATCTCTGATTGTGGCCTTAAAAGCATATTGGATCCCACTATCGATTGCATTGTCCCCCAAAATAGATGAGTAGTCTTTCCCACTTGCGAGCAACCATCCATATTAGTCTAACCATATGAGAGTGCATTGTTGAACTGAGACTATGCCAAGTATGATCTGCGAAGTCTTCCAAAGGTAGTCTTAGGCTGGCTCATCCCTATCTAACGCGAGGATAGACTGAAATACTCTATAGTGACTCGGTGCCTCAATCTTGTTATCCTCTATCATCATTAAAATAGATTTTGTTGGCTCTTCTCCGTTGACAAGAACACCCATAATTTTAGACTCCGCAGATAGTAAGATAATGATACACTTTTCATCGGTGAATGAGTAAGTATTTCTGAACCCGTCATGCTGAGTCTTGCAGTGAAACCGCCATGGTCTCCCAACAAGACATGACAAACATCCATAGACACCACGTCGCACCAAATCAGATCTTGCAACTGATTCTCTATTAAAAACTCTACGAGACACCTTTTGTCAATGCTAGCTCCGTTCTTTCTCCTCAACCAAGCTAGGAAGTATGGCCGGGAGTTCCTTTGAGTTGTGAGGCTCAAATTATCCTTCATCTATGTAGATGCCACATTCTTGCTGCTCCCTCCATTGATTTTGTGACTACATACTTTTTTCCTTCACAATGCAACAAGTGCAAAATATGTGGCGGCGAAGCCACTGTTGATCCTTTATAGCCTCATGTTGTAGGTCCCGTCAAACTACATATCTCGCCCTCATCTGGTGGAAATTGGCATTTCTCACCATTTTCTTCAACTTCCTACAAGTCACTAATTTCCTCCATTGCACCCTACTCAGTGAAAGACAACTCGACTCGTCAGACAATTGAAAGCGATGTGCGCATATCCATGACATTAGAAGCATTTCCTACTGAGATTGTTTTGGGCGTACCATTCTTCTCTGACTTCTTCTCACTCTAAGTGGCTCTATCCTTCTTCTATTCTATATTCTTAACTCCTTAAGGTGCACTCTTGCTTATGTCTCAAATTGTGGTTAGTTGCTTGAATAGCAGTGGGTGCTTGCTCTGCTTCAACTTTATCTCCACCTATGCCAGGGTTTGAACATCACTCAAAGACCAGTAAAGCTGTTGCCGAACCGTGTTGTCGATGAGGGATTTCAGGTTTTCCGAGTACCTGACTATCGTGTGCTCCGTTGGCTCTGTCAGATCACATTACAACTTAAGCTGCATAAACTCTCCTATGTACTCCTCTAAAGCCCTTCTACTGTAGGCATTGCAGTCTAAAGAAAGATTCCGACGATAGTATAGGGGTAGATACCGTCGTTGTTGGTGGGAGATTTTTTTGTGTCGCCACACACCATAGAACTTTTTGAAAGACTTCTATTTAGATGATCAAACACAACATTTCAATGAATAATATATCTTCCCAAAGGAAGAAAATATTACCTTATAAAATGGGCCTAGTCACTTAGTTGATGAGAGCTTTCGTCAGTCTTCCAAAATTGGTTTTTTTTCCTTATTTTATGGGGGTGAGATAATGTTTATTTTACTTATGAGGTCTTATTACCTACAAGGGCAAACCCTCGTAGTTAATTACATCTCTAGAGCCGTGAGCCCTAAAGAAAACTCTGGATTAATGTAATGAGTTAAATTGTTAGAGATCGGACTTTCAAAGTAAGTGGAGGGTCCAAATTGGAAGAATTAGGTTCAAAGTGATGTGATTTACACCCGATGACGACATGTCATGCGAAAAAACCTAGACAAAATGTAGAATGAAATTTGGAGAGTGACAATTGAAAGGTTTGAAAGGGACTGATGATGAGTTTGAACTGATCAAGTGAAGTCAAAATATAAATCAGAGATGTTGGATTTGACTGACATAAATGGTTGAAAACCCTAGGTTTAGGATAGATTCAGGTAGAGAAGGATTTCTAAATGAGAGATTAAACCCTAGACTTTATAAGAAATTCTAAGGGTGGACTAGTCTAGACTTTGGGAATAACGTCCCTGGTCAAGATGACCACGACTTTCCGTCGTCCTGGGAACTTTGATATCCTTCGACTTTGACCAACCTCTTAATCAGGAATCCCCCTTAAGCACCGTAGCGTGGAGGGTTTGTAGTTTCGAAGTGGTCTAAAATACTTTCCTCAGTAATCATGAGTTTCTTCATTATAAGGTATTCCCTGTAGTTTCAAGGGATAGGTTTGTTGTTTTGTATGTCCTAGTTCTTAACACTAATTAGGTTACTTTTTAAACTAACAAATGCTTCAATATTCAAACTAATATGGAGTAAGTGTGTGACCCTCAGTTTGGTGTTTTAGTTAGCTAACCTAATGTCCATGCCATATCTACTTAGGTTCTGTTCACGTTCTTTATCTTGGCGTGTTTTAGCTGTTTATTTGAAGTTCAATATTTTAATTTGTCTTATTTCAATTCCTAGGTTTGTTAGTCATGTTGAGAAATCAAAGTTTTCTAAGTTGTGAGTTTGTTTTTGTTTGATGTTTGATTTTTTGATGTTTGTGGAGAAAACCGAAAATGTTTTCATCATTTGTTTTTTTTTAAAATTTTTTGTTTGATATTTGAACATGGAATAACATATAAAAAGAAACATGAAATAATACACATAAAATAACACATATACTTAGCCTTGGATTAGACTTGGGCTAAGGTTAGGCTAAGGTAAGCTGAATTCACAACTTAAGTTAGCTTAAGATTGAGCTAAGGTATGATGGGGGTCAATTGGTTTGGGTCTGGGTTGGGCTTGGGCTGGCTAGGATTGACTCGGTTTAAGTTTGGGTTGATCTGGGTTGAGCTGGCTTTGATATGGGTTGGTCTGGGTTAAATTTAGTGGTTGACTTGGGTCAGGTCTAAGTTGGGTCAAGTTTGGGTTGTGTCAGGTCTGGATTGGGTTAGATCTGGGTTAGATTTAGGGTTTGGGTTAGGTTAAACCTGGGCTGGGTCAGATCTAAGTTGGGTCAGACTTGGGTTAGGTTAGACCTGGGTTGGGTCAGACCTGGGTTAGCTTTAAGGCTTAGGTTAGGTTAAACTGGGTTCGATTTAGAATATAGTTTGGGTTAGGATTTGGCTGAGTTCGGGTCAACCAGAGTCGACCAGAGTCGAACCCAAACCCAAGCCTAATCCAAGGGTATTGAGTTGACTAACCTAGCTTAATTTAGGAACATAAACAAAATGCAATTAAAAGAGAGGATGGAAGCTTACCAGACGAGGTTGACCGGAGGGGATGTGGCTCGCCAAAATTCTTCTTTTCTCTGTGCTTCCTATGCTCGAGACCGAAGGGAAGTGTTGGGGAATGGAATCATCGAAGTATCTTGGAGAGCGCTGAAGACCACCTATTTATAGGTTGGGAAGACGATGCCAGAGCCCTCCGTGTCTGTTCGATTAGGTGGTGGGTCGACGACCGTGATGGATCAGATTGTTGGAAGAGCCAGATCGTTGCCGAAGAACGATGCGATGGTTCATGCTCTTATCCATGGACGAAGGCCAGGGATCAATGGCGTGTCATTGGGAGTGATCACGCGGAGTGGTCACTCTGGATATACCTGGTCGTGGTCACGCTCGCTAGTCCAAAAATGGGCAAGTGCAGTTGTTGGCCAATGTGGTCACATCGAACTAAGCAGTGATAATCTTGTAAGTTTTATATGACTAAAAATGAGGTTAATAGCTGTAACTCTCTCCATCTTCTCTTAGGTGGTAATCTTGTTTTGTACTTCTCTTCATCTCCAGGTTCTCGTACCACAGCGAGTCACTCTTCTTCTGCTTGATAGAAGCTAGTTTTACTTTTGGTATTTGACACCAACTTATATTCCAAGGCCCCCTCGATGGCCTGTAACCACTCTATGAAATCATCCAGATTCATTCTCCCCTCGAAATCTAGTATATCCAAATTCACACTTGAGCCTTTGTATCCTTCAATAGGTATCTCCTTTCTATATCCTCTAACAAACACTTTATTTTTGTATTCTCTAACGGACACTTCATCTCTTGGCCTCCATTGATATTGCATCTCAATGCATCGCGGTCTGTCTTCTTATCCGCTGGAATCATCCGTACGGAAGGGGTTCATGTATTCCTTCCTCCCTCCGCTTTTGATCTCGCTATTATGCTCACCAATAACCACTTCATGGGTCCTTTCCTTAATGCCATCAAGCCGTTGTAGCACAAGATGAACCGGTCCCTGTAACTCTTCCATGGTAAACTCCTGATCAGGTTACGACAATTGCTTCCGTGGTGGCATGATTAGGGCTTGGGCTGGGTAGGTGGAAGGTGTGTAAGATTAATGTTGGGCGAGAAATAAAAAAATTTGGGTAGAGGTGGGGTTGGGTATGGTTGAATGCTAGAAACCCTTGGATAGAACTTGGGTTAGACTAGCTCTGATACCAGAGCTAACCCAAACAACAATAAAAAAATAAATATTTTTGCTGAAAGCAAATCAATGATTACAACCAAACACACTTGAAAGGAAATTACAACAAATGCAAGTAATCTGAACTAAAATTTATTCCAAGGGGTGATGGTTGGTTGGTAGTTACGTGACTGTGGATGGCTATAGGAGGGGGAAGAGGGAGCTGCAGTTGGCTACAGTAGGGAAGGTGGGGTTGGCGGTTGGCTGCAGGGTGGAAGTGGGATTTGGGTTGGCTTGGGGGGATAAGATTTGCGGTTGGTTGTAAGGGGTCTGGCTATAGATGGAGTGAGATGCGGTTAGAGTGCATGGAGTTTGACAGATAATGGCGGCGGGAAGTGGGCTTGGACAACGACGGGAAGTGGGAA
>NW_018164478.1:967342-969550 GCF_001263595.1 Phalaenopsis equestris | reverse complement strand
GGGCTTGGACAACGACGGGAAGTGAGAAGAGCGGGCGCTGGATGGAGGCAGGCTGAAGGGCTGCATGAAAACAACTGCAGGGTTGTTTCCGGTGGTTTGCATCAAGGTATTGTGCCGATGGCAGAGAATGGTAGCTTGCGGAGGAGGGGAAGTTCAAGATAATTATAACCTCAAAATGAGATACAGCCAGAGCAGCATTAGCCCTTTGATACAACTCTAAAAGGGAAAAACTTGGATGCCGATGACTGTCTTGACAGAAACCATGAAACAAAAACTGCCCTAAAACCTGAAAACAACTTATAAATACTTCTAGGTAAATAAGAGGGGGAAAACTCACTCCTAATGGGTGGCAAACTTAGTTCCTAGGGCTCCTTTTTTTCTTCCCATCTGAACCAGTTTAGCCACCCCAGGGCCCAGGCCAATTCAAGTAGAGCAAAAGCCCCATCAGTTCATGCAGGGAAAATGTCTCTCTTCTGGGTGGTGGTTTGCTTTTTAACTGTATATGTTGAATGAATCTGAAGGGGGTTAATTGGTTCTAAAATATCTAACATGTATACATTATCGTTTTGTTGAGAAAATTATAAATTTTGCGTGACTAATTATTTATTTAACTAAAAAAATTGCAAATCAACTATTTACAAAACATACAAACCAAACAATAAAACAACTTATCCAGAATTGAGGCAAAATTATCATTTATCCAGAATCAGCCGTTTTCAAACGCACAAACCAAACAGACAACCAGCTTGTCCGGATCAACTGCTCATTCAGAATAAACTGCTTATCAACATAAGCTGGATAAGTTGCAGCTGCCCCAAACAGACCCTTAATTGAACAACAATATTCTTTCCTTGAAGAAAGATATTGATAAGAAAGTAAACGACTGCTAGATGCATATGAATGTTCACAGGACGAGGGATATCAGACAAATATGGATAGATTTTTTGTAGCAGAGTTGAGGGATTATTTGATTTAATATCGCTGTTTACTGTACCTTCAAATGATTAGAGGGATGGAAGGGGGCATGTGAGTGGAGGGTAGGGTCTTTAGTTGTGATGCACTATCTCAAATTTTAATGCAGAAAAAATTTCCGTAGAGATGCAATATTTGAAAAAAGATAGCAACGCTTCAAATTTTGATACATTAAATGGGCCCAGTCACCACATTGTGAAGTTTATGTTCCGAGTCTATAAAAAAAATTACTAGCATCAGACATTAAATCTGCAATTCTCAAATTTTAAAAAAATAGACTTGATGATGTTAGACCTAAATACTCAAATCAGTTATATTAGGGGCAAGTGAGTGGAGGGTAGGGTCTTTAGTTGTGATGCACTATCTCAAATTTTAAGCACAAATTTGTGTACGTAAGAATTACGCAGAGCTGCGTACGTCAGGGTTATACATAAGGTACAATGAGGTTATATCCGCGTTATATCATCTGTAACCTCCATGTAATCTACATGTAACATGTACCTTCTATTAAGTTCCACGGTTCTGCTTTCAAATATTTGTAAGTTACAGGTATGTTAAGGGGAGGTTACAGAGGGTATAATGCAGATATAACCCTCCTGTACCTTTTGTATAACTCTGACGTACGCAACGTTGTGTACGTCTTACATATAAGGCAGGAAATTTTCCGTAGAGATGCAATATTTGAAAAAGGATAGCAACACTTCAAATTTTAATTCTTTAAAGAGGCCAAGTCACCACATTGGGAAGTTTAACTTTTGAGTATATATAAAAAAAAAAAATACTAGCATCAGACATTAAATCTGCAATTCTCAGATTTTAAGAAAAATAGACTTGATGATGTTAAACATATTTAAATACTCAAATCGGTTATATTAGAGAGAGAGAGAAAGAGTTAAACAACCAAAATCCCAAGCTTAAGCAAAATCTACAGGTGTTAGTTAATACTGAAGCTTTGATAAACAAATAATTGCAATATGGTGCCTTGCATTAGTTTCATGATTAGCTTAAAGTAATATATTTGTCATCGATAAAAAATCTGTCGATTGTTCTCAAATTAAGATGTATTCAAATTACAAAAGAAGTACAACGCTTTGCAGTTTGTAGATGAAACATGTGCCTCGGAAGGATTACAATGAATTATCTGTATAAATTCTGTTATGCAATTTCAATAATAAATTTCTTCCTCATTCGAAACTCTTAAATGTTAAATTAAGATGTATCAAGAGGGGAGGGGGA
>NW_018164478.1:909141-967169 GCF_001263595.1 Phalaenopsis equestris | reverse complement strand
AGGCTCCAATTGTCAATGGTGGTGTTGGGGGTGTGGGGGGTGGTGGGGTTGTTGACATGGTAGGCTTTCTTATGATTTTATGTGAACTTCGAAAGCTTGATCTTAGGACCATGTTGGCATTGGGACTCATGAGCTTGCTTGTCCCATTTCAAGCTTTTAATCATGATTTTGTGCTTGGTGTGAGCTCATGGAGATTGAGTTTCATGATACTCTTTTTTGGGTAGAGTTGATGATATGCAGTTTTAGCAAGAGAAAAAAAAAACTACCCATATTTTTGAAATATCAGGGAATGTCTGCATAAGTTAAATTTAAGTATCTTGAACTTGTATTATAGAAAAATATGGCGGTATAATCTTGATATATTTTTTTGAGTCAAGGCTCGATGGTTAAAGAGATACATTTCTCATGAATATGATGATATAATAAAATGTTATGAGTAGAAAGTAAGTTTTAGAAAACTGCAATTAAATTTGCTATGTTGCGTGGAAGCAAGTTGGTGATGATGAAATTATTGATAGTAAAGTTGAGTGTGATAGAAAGACAATATTAAGATCGATATATGCCAAAGTTAAGAAGACTTGATTAATAAATTATTATAAGAGGGATGATGGGAGTATAATCCATTTAAATTAAGACTTATAGAAAATGCACCATAAGACTTACGGATAAAATTAATGTTTAAGGATTAGCAAGGAAATGGGATAGACCTAAGGTTAAAGTGTGATCAAAATTATGTAAATTACAATCAATATTTCATGCAACATGCTCCAAGAATGAATGAAGAGGATTTATAAAGTCAACCCTCAATAGTTAATAAATGGCGATGAGTATGATAATGAAGTATTTTCTTAAGGAAATGGGTAGACCAAGGGCAACATGGGTCTAAGTTGTGCATAAAGATTTATTCAAGCTACATTCAATGTCTCATTTTACACTTAACATCAATGAATGTAATATGAGGATTTATAACTCTAAATGGTCGGGCAAAGGCTAATGATGATGATTTTGATGATGAAATAGTCTTGTTATCCTTGTCAATTTGTATTCAATATTTGAAAGGCAACATCCATGTCAATGTCGTTTGAACTGGACCTTTTTGTTGTTAAAATATATTTCTGTAATGCAATGTTTTGAGTTTATTTCTCTTTTTTGGAACTTTTTTGCTTTCCATTTTTTTGTGCGTTTTAAGGTTTTAGTTTTAAAAATATAATGACAAATTTCATTCGCGGAGCTTTTCAGGTTATTGATTTTGTGCTTACTTGAAAGAAAAGGGGTGCAGCTTATGGTTTCCGAATTTGGTAATCCATACACAGTTGTCGGAAATCTTGGTGGAATATTGAAAGCAGACAGGTCTTTAATTATATCCAGGGTTGCACAACTTCTTGCTTCCATTCCTGACAAAGCAACACTGGAAACTCTACCTTTACTTTCATCACAGTATCCAGATTTTCATTCGTGTATGTTCTATAGCCTGTCATAGGGTGTATCGCATATTTCCATTTTCTAATGGATGCTCATCTTGATGAAGAGTCATGATTTCCATTATGATCTTTCTCTAGATGGCTTATTTTCGAGCTTGCAGTCTGTCTCATCACTGCTGTTCAGGTTACTGTTTGAAATTTCCCTGTTTAAGTTTTTGTAAGGCTCTAAGAGTTCTTTTTTTTTTAATAAAATATAATCTATATTTGAGGATTTCTGTATCCTGTACCATGCCTTTCGAGGATTTCATATTAGTTTCTTGTTATTTTGTAATCTGTCTAAGCAGTATTTTGAAAAACAAGAAGTTTTTTTTTGCAGGTGATATTTGCTGTCGTGTCATTTATTTTTCCATTTTCAGTATTTCTGCTGCTGCTACATGAAATACTAAATGCCATCTGGCTTGCCCTAGAATTGTATAAAGAATGACTAAAACAACAAAGATGGGGTTTGTAATCAATAGTTCATTAAATAAATGCTTTCTTACATAAGCTAAGAGTTCCATTGATTTGTTAAGCCCGTAGACTCAGTTGTACAGAGGGTTTGAATTTCGATACTACAAAGGACTACATAATATGTAAAGCATTAGAAGGCAAGAGTGGAAAATTTGAGGTCTCTTCTTCTCTTTTTTTCTTTTTGTAAATGTTGTCAAAATGGAAAGTTCTCTCACGTCTAGAAAGTTAAGTTTAAATTTCCAACGGATAAGTTTGTTGTCTTATTTTTTATCTGTATTTTTTTTAAAAGTTTATCTTTGGCATTAGGCTCCAATTGTCAATGCCATGGATTCGAACAAATCCAGGAAGTGGTTGACGACTTCTGCCTTTCAGGACAAAAAGTTAAAATTTTCTTTCATTTTCTGTTGGTTTGATTGTTTTATAGTCTTATTATTCTTTTGGTGAGTCATCCTTAACTATGAGCTTAGCTCTTTCGCGCGATGCATTGTCATTCAACTTCTTGATGGAGCAGAAAGAAGAGCTTTGGAATTACATAGAGTGGATAAACCTGATGCAGCTAACCTGGATGGTAGCCTTTTTTTCGTTGGAGAAACTTTTCAACGTATATGTAGACGTGGATCTGCAGGTGAGAAACATTTTTTACTTTTTGCCAATACCAGATCAGCTGAAATTACATCTGTTTTTTTTTTAAACTTGTAGTGGTTTCCGGAACTGCATGCTCACCTTTTTATTTACTTTGTGAAGTTCTTATTTTTGTAAAATAAGGCGATTTAATTACGTAGGGCATGGTACAATGAAGGTTAGAACTTACATTCATTAGATGAGTAGAGAAAATTAGGATTGAAGAATCAGAAATGAGAATGATAGACTTAATTGACTCGGGGCTCCTATGGGAGCCGGTCCAGCTGGCCCTCTTGGAGGGGGCCCCACCACCCTCCTTCATTTTCTCCAATCTTCTTCTTGCCTTCCCCCTGCCTATCCTCCTGATACTGGAGTTAACTCAATCCACGGCGCAAGACACGAATTTATTAATAACTTAAAAGACGATGACAACATTGACTCAAAAGAATGGAAAGATACTACACAAATCAAAACATAAAATAAGACATGACAACAGGGACTCAACATATAAAGACACAACAAGCTCGACGAGGAGGGTGTCCGGAGAGACGGTGCCGAAGCGGTGGTTGCAGTGAAAGCCGGAGCGATGTCAGGTGAGAGTAAGTTAACGCTCGTCGAAGCGTCAAACCGCAGCTTAAAGAAGCAATATCGTCGTCGGAGGCGGGATGGGTGGCTGCAGTGAAGGCCGAAGAAGTGAGGCTGCTGCGGAAGACGAAAGACGAAGACAACAGGTTGTGATGGTTTCAGCTTCAAGCCGCAGCTGCAACAACTAGTGACAGCAACAAGAGGCGCTGGGGAAGGTCTAGAGGGACGACTACCTACTGCGTGGGAGGTGGCTGGAGCTGTGACAACTGTAGGGAAGCTGTGTGATCGGTTGGCAATTCTGAGAGGACAACAGGGACTCCACTGAGGGTCTGTTTGGCGCAGCTGCGCTGCCCCAAAAAGCTGCTGCGGGGAAGCTAGCTGTCTGTTTGGTGCAGCTGTGTGAAAACAGCTGTGGGGTAACTGTTTTTGGAAAAATGACCATATTGCCCCTGCTTGTTTAAATTGTTCATAAATTTATATATTTATATATTAAATTTATTAATATATGTGAATATATAAAACTAACTATTCTATGTGATATAACTCTGTACTCATAAAGTTGAATATGAATTTCACTCCATAGAAGATTTGGCAAATATTTTAAATTGCTCCTGCCTCCACAATACTAGGAAGTCCAGGATCTGCTACGTTAATACTAGTGGAGGAAAAAGACCCTTATCCCAGCAAAAATATGGATATGTAAGGCATTTTATGCTTCACTCTGGAAGAAGTTTAAGATGAATAAATAGACATGTAGGAACTAGAGAACTGGATATAGTAGCTTGAGAAATTAAACTGCAATAAATGCTCCACTTCCTCTTATATTCACGCTTGTAATTTATGTAAAATCTTTACTATAATGCATGAACAAAATTTTAAATTTAGATTTATTTCAGCTCCAGTGTGCATATAGGATGGCAAACTTGTCTAAAAATAGTCATCTTCCTAGAATGATATAAGCCAAGTTAACGATATCACAACAACATTTTCAGGATAGCAACAAAATTGCAAAAGTCAAATAAGGAGCATTGATCACACAAAGCAAATCTAGGAAATATATAAGGAAAGCATTCTAGGATCTCCAAAACATACCCAATCATGGCAAGCAACTAGGAAATGATCTGATCCTTTTGTTCGATTCCAGAAGGGATATTTAGAAGATATTTGATTCACATAATCCCTCAGAAATTTAGACAATGGCTTCATATTATGAGAACCAGGAACATAAAGAGCAAGTTCCATTCTGTGCGCACTATATGGAAGATAGAACAGATGTGCCCTACTTGGATCCTTAACAACGAAATGCCTATTCTGTTCCATCAACTTCATAAACCATCCTTCAGAAGCATAAATGCCTTTTAGTTCTGGTGTATGAAAAATTGGCTTTAGACCATCACGATAAATGTAAACTTTAAGTATTCCTTCCATCAATTCGTAACTCCTGGAGGCCAATTATTGAAACTTCATTTATATTGATTTTAAAAGAAAACATTTACTATCCATTCGTCACAGCTCTTATATGTATCGCTGAAGCAAAATTATATAAATAACAGAAATGAACTGAGGGATTGAGAAACGATACAAAAAATACAATCCATTTGTGATGGAGATCAAACAAGTCTCCTTTTGGATTTCAGTTTCTTAACAAAGCTCAGCCTCAGCTTCTTCAGCCATTTCCTCTTCCTTGCCATATTCTCCGGCAATGTCTCCCTTTTCTTCTCCCGATTTGGTCCAAAACCATGTCCTTCGTGAAGGAACCCTCGACATTCTTTATCTTCGTCGAACAAAATTAAGACAACAGAGGGAAGGGGCTTTCGGCTCTGTTGCATCGGGGAGGATCGTAGCTTGTACGTGGGAGGGAGGGCTTCGAAGGCAAGGAAGGGATTCGGCTTTGGATGCTGCGATCTGCTCGTACCGAAAAGCGGAAGAGGGCAGGGGTATTATCAAACGTTATCCACGAACGCGAGAAGCGAAAGCTGGGCCGCGGGGTCGATCCCGTGGCCGGCTTTCCGCCCGCTTCAGCTTCCTTCGGCCGCGAAGCTGGGAGCCAAACGGGAAAAATTTACGGTTTGGGGCCGCGCCGCTCGTAAAAAGCGGCCCCAAACGGCGCCTGGCGGCCCCAAACGGAGCCTGACTTGTGAGGGGTTGCAGGGAATCGTGGCGGCGTTGGGAAGGCAGTAGGTGGCTGCAAACTGTCTTCAAGTAAGCTGCAGTGGCCTGGGACCCACTTGGGAGGACCTGTAGAGAGTTGCGGTTGAAGGGAAGTTGCAGGGAGCGGAGATCGATGGTCGGGAAAGGCACAGGGAGGAGCTGGAGCAGGCCTATTGGCTGTTTGGAAGAGCAGTAGGGATGCGACACCCTACAGAGAGGAGGGGTAGGATCCTGCGACACTTTGGAAGGCAAGGAAGCTGTCTGTTGAATTGTTTGAATGGCTGGAATGACGACGAGATGCTGAAGGACAGAAGGTGGTAAGAAAGATGAAGATAATCACCACCTCGGACGGGGTTACAACCCGAGCACCTTCCTTGTCGTTGGATACAACCCTCAAGGGGAAAAACAATAAGCTAGAAGTGAAATTAGATCTCAACAATCAGCCCCCTAACTCTAGACAAAACAATTCCTATTTATAAAAGAGATTTGACCTAATTAGGAAGCATTAAATTAAGAAATGAACATAAAATTATATCACAGATTTAAGGAAAGAATCAAATCAGATTTTAGGCTTTCAAGAAGAGTTTTTAATTTAGGAGAGGAAATAAAATCAGATCTCAGTTTTTAAGGAAGGTTTTGGAGTTGGCAGAGGACTAGAAAAAAAAAAGAAAGGAAGGGTAAGGCGAGAGGGAGATGGGAGAAAGGAAAAGAGAATGTGGAAGGAGGGGGCGGTTACCCCCCTCCAAGGGGTCGGTCGGTCTAGCTGAGCTGGTCCCGTGCCAGATCGGCCCCCCAGGAGCCTTGTGTCAGTCTCCCGGGATTGGGGGAGCTTCGAACTTAGTTGTTAAAGCTTCTAGATCTTCAAAGTACGGAGTAAGATGAACAACGTTGAAGGTGGCTGAAATGTTGTAGTCTCATGGTAAGAACCTTGTATGCATTGTTGTTGAGTTTCTGCAGAATTCTAAAAGGCCCGCTGGTCTGATTTTCAGTTTTCCAAAAGCTTCTATGTGAAATCGTTCCCTTTTCGACCAGATCCAACAAGATCACCGTCTTTAAATGTCACCTTTTTCCTTGATTTGCTTACTTGCGCTTGATATTTTCTATTTTTTCTAGCAATCTCTTTACCAAACTCTTCATGTATTTTTTGGATTTCTTGAACCCGTTCTGTAGCATTTTGGCCGAGTTATGACGGTGGTAGGAGTGGAACAAGATCAAGCGGTGCGAGTGGATTGCGGCCGTAGACAATCTCGAATGGGCTGCGTCTCTGTCTGACTCATGGATTTGTTGTAGGCGAATTATGCTTGAGTGAGAATGAGATCCCATTGTTTGTTGTTCTTTTCCACAAAACATATCAATAGGTTTCCCAGGCTTTTGTTTACTATTTTTGTCTGTCCGTCTTCTTGTGGATGGGCTGCTGGACTGAATTGGAGCTTGGTGCCTAACTTTTCCCACAAGGTACGCTAGAAGTGGCTTAGAAATTTTACATCTCTTTCAGAAGTAATAGTTTTTGGGATCCCGTGTAACCCGAAGATTTCTTTGGAATATAAGTCAGCGATATGCGATGTGTCGAGTATACGGTGACAGGGTACGAAATGTGCCATTTTAGAATATCTGTCCACGACAAACATGACAGAATCTTTGTTCCTTTGTATCTTGGGGAGACCTAGTACGAAGTCCATGCTGACATCTACTTAGGGTGCTTTTGGTACGGGCAACGATATATACAACCCTGTATTCTGCCCCTTCGTTTTTACTAAATGACAAATCTTGCATTGTCGAACGTCTTGCTCTACATCCCTTGTTAGTCGAGGCCATAAGAAGTGTTCTTTGACGAGGTCGAGAATTTTGTCTTTGCCGAAGTGGCTAGCGAGGCCTCCATTATGGTTCTGTTGTACAATTTCTTCTAGCAAGGAGCATCTTGGAATTCATAGTTTATTGCGGTAGAATATGTAGTCATCTGCATGGTAGTACTGTCCTGTAGGTTTTTCCTGACACCTTTTCCAGATATCTTTGAAATCATCGTCTTCTTTGTTCAAGTCTTTGATGATCTTGAACCCTATGACGCTTGTTTGCTTTGAGGTGATTAATAAGTGATGTCTGCTTGGTGCATCTGCAACGCGGTTCTGCCTCCCAGCTTTGTGCTTTTGTACGAAATTGAATAAAGCCAAAAATTCTACCTAGGTTGCGTGTCTGCCTTTGAGCTTAACCCGGTTGTTTAGAAATTTCATGGTTTCATGATTTGTAAACAAGGTGAACTAACTTGCCTCTAGGCAGTGGCTCCAGTGTTTGATAACTCTTACCATTGCGTAGAATTCTTTGTCGTAGGTTGAGTACTTCCTCCTGGACTCATTGAGTTTCTCGCTAAAAAAAGCGATGGGGTGATCGTCCTGGATCAGTGTGACCTCGATTCCAACGCCTGATGCGTCACATTCTACTTTAATGAGTTGTTTGAAATCTAGCAAGGCTAGAACTGGTGTTTGAGTTACTTTCTCTTTGAGTGTGTTGGAGCTAGATTGCGTGGTGCTCGACCAAGTGAACTCTTTGCTATTTATCAGCTCGGTGAGGGGAGCAGTAACAGTGCTGAAATTTTGAATGAAGCAGCGGTAGAATAATGCAAGCCCCAAAAGCTGTCCGAGTTCGGTGAATGTTTGCGGTGTGGTCCAACTTATAATGGTTTCGATTTTTATTGGGTCCATTTGAATGCCTGCGCTGGATACAATGTAACCCAAAAAACATACTTGACTTGTCATGAAAGTGCATTTCGTTGGATTGACGTATAATTTTTCGTGCCGGAGTACTTCAAATAATGTTGTTATGTGTTGTATATGTTTCTTTATTGAATGACTATATACCAGTATGTCGTCAAAGTATACTGTGACAAACTTCTCAATGAGGTTGCAAAATATCTGATTCATTAATCTTTTGAAGGTGCTAGGTGCATTAGAAAGGCCAAAGGGCATAATTGTCCACGTGTGTATTCCATCCCGTGTCTTGAGACGATCTTCCATCAGGAGATCGTCTAGTCGATGTATTGGTAATCAGTATTTGATTGTGATTCTATTGATGACTCTGCTGTTGATACACATCCTCCATGTTCCATCTTTCTTGGGTACTATTAGGGCGGGCACGACGCACAGGCTTGTACTTTCTCTAACTAGCCCTCTGGTGACGAGGTCTTTGCACTTGTCGTTGCATTTCTTCGTATTTTGTTGACTTAGCTTGTATGCAGGTCGGTTTGATAGGACAGATCCCTGTATAAGGTTGATAGCATGTTGGATGTCCCATAGTGGTGGTAGTCCCTTTTGTAGGCTGTCGATCATGACATCCTGAAATTCTTATAATAGTGGTTGTAAGCTTTCAGGTATGGAGATTTCTTCGTCGGATCCCTCAAGTAGAACTAGGGTTAGTGTTATCGTTGCATCTCAAACTAACTGCATGAATGTGAACCTTGAAACAACTATCTCCTCGGTGTCTTTGATTCCTCTGCATCTTTACTTGGTAGTAATATGATGCGTTTGCCATCTTTCTTGAATTAGTATGTGTTTTTAAATCTGTCATGTTGAGCTTTGCGGTCGTACTGCCATGGTTGTCCTAGTAGAATATGACATGCATCCATGGGAACGACATCACACTATACTTGTTTCTCTAATTGGTTGCCCATCGAGTACTCAACAAGACATTGCTGGTCCACATAGATTTCATTCCCTTTTTTCAGCCAGTTGAGGGAATAGGGTTGGAGATGTTTTTTGCATGGGTAATTCTAGCTTTGTCACCATTAGTGTTGATACAATATTTTCAGCACTGCCATTATCGATTATCAAGCTGCAAACTTTACCTTTAACTGTACACTTTGTGCGAATGATGCTGTGTTGTAGCCATGACTGATCCCGTGCTGGTTCTGAATGTAAGACTCGCTGTATGACTAGCAACTCACCTTCATCCTCTGGGAGCTGAAGTGCTGCATTGGCATCTTCTGGTTCCTCATCCTCTCTTTCCTCCATGACACCTTGGTCTGTAAAAGAGACAATTCGGCCTGTGGGACAGCTTGAGGCGATGTGGCCGAAAACATGACATCTAAAACTTTCTCTGGCTGACATTGGTATGGAGAAGCTACTTTTTTTGGGTTTCTTGCTGCTTGGATCAGTTTTTGTATTCCCAGGTGTTGGTTTCCTCGTTTCTTGTGCGCTTTTGTCAGTAGGTGTAACCGCTGGGGTTGGCTTGTATGAGGATTGTTGTTGGAGGAAGACTGCGTTCTGGCCTACTTTTTTTTGCCTTTCAATTTTCTGGGTTAAGGTTTGGACGTCACTAAGCAAAAAATAGGGTTGTAGTTGAACTTGCTAATGGCGGGCTTCAGGCCACTGAGATAGCGGGCGGTGGTATGCTTCGCTTGTTCGACAAAGTCACACTTTATTTGTATTTGTTTGAATTTGGTTGTGAATTCCTCTACAGATATCTCTCTCTGTTGTAGGTTGTGGAGCTTCAGGAATATATTTTGGCGGTAGTGTGGTGGCAGGCATTCGCAGTAGTGCTATTTCCGTAGCAGTGTTTTCTTCATTTTGTGCCACTTCGTGATTTTCCCACTGTCGTCCCTCGTTTGTTGATGTTGCAGGTTGTCCCACCATAACGAGACATGCTTTTTCAGTTTAATAGCTACTAGCTTGACCCGCTTATCTTCAGGTATCTCATTGTATTCAAAAGTTCGTTTGACCGCGCGTAACTAGTCAAGTAATTCATCTGGATCCATACCGCCATCAAATTCGGGGAGATTTATTTTAACGACAAAGTTTTGGTGGCCTTGGGGTTCTTCTCGCGGTCTCCTTTGTTATTGGATGCCAAAACGACGTGGACGGAATTTTTTGTCGCTCCCATCTTCTCGGTGGAACAGATTGAGATCGTTGCTTTGCCTTCATGTTGACTTTTGAGGTCATAATCAAGGGTAACATTGCCTTGGATTCCTTCGTCTAGTTTTGCCAATTGTCCCCCCCCCCTCCTTCCCCGAGTGGGGTATGGTTTGTTCCTCCTGTGGGGCATAGCTGATGGTTTGGGGAGGAAGAGTTAAGGAGAGTATAGGTAAAGAAGGGGTCAACAAAGGAGATGACGAAGCAATTAAAAAAAAAGGTTTGGGGAGGGTGCGAATGTGAGAGACGGTGTTGAAGTGGTGGCTACGGTGAAGGCCGGAGCGATGTCAGGTGAGAGCAAGTTAGTGCTCATTGAAGCGTCGAACCGCAGCCGGAAGAATCAGGAGCATCGTCGGAAGCGGTATGGGTGGCTGTGGTGAAGCCGAAGAAGTGAGGCTGCTTTGGAAGACCGAGGACAGCAGGTTGATGATGGTTTCAACGTCGAACTTCAGCTAGAACGACTGGTGACAACAACAGGAGGCGCTGGGGAAGGTCTAGAGGGGCGGCTGCCTAATGTGTGGGAGGTGGCCGGAGCTGTGACGACTGTAGGAAAGCTGCAGGAGAGCGGCCGGCGATTCTGAGAGGACAACAGGGGACTGCAGTGACTTGTGAGGGGCTGCAGGGAATTGTGGCGGCGTCGGGAAGGCAACAGGTGGCTGCGAACTGTCTGCAGGTAAGCTGCAGTGGGTTGGGGGCCTCCTGGGAGGACCTGCAGAGAGTTGCGGCTGAAGGGAGGCTGCAGGGAGCAGAGATCGGTGGTCGGGAGAGGTGTAGGGAGGAGCAGGCGCATTCTTGCAGTGAAGCTGTAGGAGGCTTGGTGGTTGTTTGGAAGAGCAGTAGGGTCGCGACACCCTGCCGGGAGGAGGTGGAGGATCCTCCGACATTTTGGAAGACAAAAACAGGGAAGTTGTCTGCTGAATTGCTGGAACAATGGTGAGCTGCTGGAGGATGAAAAGTGGTAAAAAACATGAAGATAATCATCACCTCGGATGGGTTATAGCCGAATCACATTCCTCATTATCGGATACAACCCTCAAGGAGAAAACAATAAGCTAAACCTGAAATCAGATCTCAACAATCAACCCCCTAATTCTAGACACAACTCCTATTTATAAATGAGATTTGACATAATTAGGAAACATTAAATTAAGAAAAGAGCATAAAATTAGATATCAGATTTAAAGAAAAGAAGGGAAGCTTTTTTATTTAGTAAAGGAAATAAAATAAGATCTTAGTATTTTTGGAAGGTTTTTGAGGATAGACCTAGGAAAGAAGAAAGGAAAGGACGAGAAAGGCAAGAGGGAGATGGGAGAAAGGAAAGGAGAATAAATGGAAGGAGGGGGCGTAGGGCCCCCCTCCAAGGGGTCGGCCGGTTCAGTTGGGCTGGACCTGTGCCCGGTCAACCCCCTAGGATTCCCGCATCACCTCTTCTTCCTAGACCGTTTCTAATTCAAAAACCTTTCCAGACATAGAGATCCGATTTTTTATTTTTTATCATAATTTTTAGTCTTTCATAAAAGCCTGAAATTTGATTTGATTTTCCTTCCTTAAATCTGAGATCTTGATTTTTTTTTTTATTCTCCTTAATTTAATTGTTTTCTAAGTTGGGTCAACTCTTTTATAAATAGGCGTTGATCTGTCTATGGTCAAGGGTCTTGATTTTGAAATCTGAATTCTGTTTTATTCGAGTAATTTCTCTATCAATTGCTGTATCCGACGATGAGGAAGGTGCTTTGACTGTAACCCCGTCTAAGGTGGTGTTTATTTTCACCATTTCAATCTCTCCCCACAGTCCTATAACTTGCCAACATCCTAGCACCTCCGACCATCCATACGACAACTTCTCTTCCTCCTGTTGCTCTCCCAAAACTGCCACCAGTCCTCTGCAGTCCTTCGACCTGTAGATGCAGCTTTGTTGCTCTCCCTACCCACCGACAGACCCTATAGCTTCCCTGCAGGCCCTCGCAGCACCCGCCTTCTCTCCCATAGCAAGCCGCAACCCCACTCAGGCTTCCCCAACGCCTCCCACCTGCAAATTACTGCAGCCCTGCTGCCTCCCTTACCCGCCGACAGCCCCTGTAGCGTTCTTGCAGGCCCTTGTAACTCCCGTCGCCTCCATACAGCAGGCCCTCGTAGCTCCTTCCGCCTCCCACTCAGTAGGCCGCAACCCTTATCCACCGCCGTCTGTACCGCCGCTATCCGACCTTCATCTCAACAGCCAATTCCACCTCCAACCACATTCCCACTTCTCTCTAGCCGCGGTTCGATGTTGTTATTATCACTAACCTGTTGTCCTACGTCTTCCACAACCGCCCCCACCTCTTGGCCTTTACCGCAGCCACCAACCCCGCCTTCGATGACGTACCTGCTTCTCTCCAGATACGGTTCGACGTCGTTGCGACTGCTAACCTGCTGTCCCACTTCTTCCACAACAGCTCGACGTCTTTCCGACCTTCACTGTAGTCGCCGCTCTAAGCCCCATCTCTTCGGACTCCCTCCTTTTTGAACTTGTCTTTATTTCTGGAGTCTTTGTTTGCATTAGGAAAGGAAATAAAGTTATATTAGGAAATAAATCTAATTCTCATAACTTCTAATGGAAATAAATTATTTTTTAATATAAATTCTAACACTTTATTTGTATATATTCAGGTGAACAACTTCCATACAATCTTACTAACGGTTTATTAGGATAGACATTAAAAAATTTACTGGTAAGTACATTCTCAAGGAGCTGAAAAAAGCTGCACACCTTTGTCCCCAGCTGGCATTACGAGGCACTTATATGTTGACACAAAATGTTGAATCACATGCTCTTTTTTCTATTTTAGGAGATGATATATTATGTTTTTTAAATGCCCAATAAAGATTTACTTATGGGAAAGTTTGAACAAAATTAGAATCTCGCTTATCCCAAACTTCTGCCTAGTGCAGTAAATGCCATTAACCTTTGCCCTAACATGCTCTATTTTTTCTTTATTCTCTACTCCACCTCATTAATCCATAAGATGTTTGCTACCACCTCACCAATTAAGGGATTGTCTTGATTGTAATTGATCATGTAACTATTTTTTGGCCTCCAAATTTTGTATCATTCAACTACAGGCTTCCCTAGAGCTGTATAAATTAAATACAAATGGAAAAATAAATACACTACAAATTCTCTTCTATTCTTGCCAGATTTTTATGTTGCTTATTTTTTGATGTAGTTCACGCATCAATCAATGCTATAAAGAAGTTTTTCGAATTATTTAATGCAGGCCACCCAAACTAACAAAAATCTCCATAAGCACGGTCTTGTTAGTAAACATTTCCTTTTAGAACCTTTTTATAGGTTGTGATGCATCTTCAATATGTCAGAACAACAACAAAACAACAAAAACAAGCCTTTATCCCAGTAAGTTGGGTCGATTGCATGAATCTTTTTTCTCCATTGTGTCTTATTGAGTGCCATAGTTTCATTTAATTTTAATAGATTAAGATCATTTTTTTATGCTATATGCCCAACTCTTTTTATGTCTATCTCTGCTGTTCTTAACTTCGAATCTAAACATTCACTCTCCTAACCAGATCATCAGATGGTTGACGTTTAATGTGACCAAACCATCTAAGACAACTCTCTCTAATCTTGTCCGCCACTGGAGCTGCACCAACCCTATCATGGATATATTCATTTCGCATTTTATCTCTGAATGTCAAGCCACTCATCCACCTAAGCATCTCATCTCATCTCATCAACACTTAAATTTATATTATGCTTCTATTTTAAATGACAACATTCTGCGCCGTAGAGCATTGTTGGTCTCACCACCATCTTATAAAATTTTCCTTCATGTCCAAGCGGTACTTTTCTATCACACAATAGGCTCGATGCTTTCTTCCACTTCAACCTACCAACTTGAATTCTACTAATAACATCACCGTCTATATCACTATCACTTTGATTAATTGACTCGAGATATCTAAAACATTTACATCTTTTAATGATTTGATCACCCATACTTACAACTCTACCACTAGAGCTACTATTACTAAAATTACATTCCATGTAATCATTTTTAGATCTACTGAAACGAAGCCCTTTAGACTCCAATGTAGACCTCCATAATTCAAGTTTTTCCGGAACTCTTTATCTAGTCTTATCAACAAGAAGGATATCACCAACAAAAAGCATACAACAAGGTACATCCTCTTGTAAAAGTCTAGTAAAAGCATTTATAACTAAAACAAAAAGATATGGGCTTAATGTTGATCCCTGATGTAATCCAATTGGAATAGGAAAATACCTTAGTCAATTCTCCTTCTGTTCGAACACAAGTAACAACTCTAGTATACATATCTTTAATGAATTGAATATAAGTCATATCAACACATTTCTTCTCTAGAACTCTCCAATGGACTTCTTTTGGAACCTTATCGCATGCTTTTTCTAAATAAATGAAAATTGTACGTTGATCCTCCTTGCTGTCTCTGTACTTCTCCATCATACCTCTCAATAAATGTATAGCTTCTATAGTAGAATTGACTGACATAAATTCAAACTAATATGAGAAATTTTTATATCACGGCTTAACCTATGTTCAATTACCCTCTCTCATTATTTTAAAGTACGACACATTAAATTATTTTCTCTATAGTTTGTACACTCTTGTGCATCTCTTTTATTCTTAAAAATAAGGACCAAAATACTCTTCCTCCACTTCTCAGGAATCTTTTTAGTTTTTAAAATAATATTAAAGAGTCAAGCCAGGAAACTCCTAAATTTTCTAAATTTTTCCACACTTCAATTGGAATATCATCAGGTCCTTTTGATTTTTCACCTTTGTTTTCTTTACAACCTCATCAACTTTCTTTTTTATTAATGCGATAGTAAAAATAAAATATTTTATTATTATTAACGATATTAATATCACCAAGGTCGATAGTATTTTAAAAAATTTAATTGAAAGTTTATCAAAATAGCTCACTCGCATATGTGAATATCTTTTTCTAAGAAAAGTATTTTTTGATTTTCATATTTAATAAATTATATTTGAATTAAATCTTTAATTTTCTTATATCTCTGTTTGACTAGTTTATACATATATTTTTCACCATCTTTATTATATAATCTATTATAAAGATCACTAAAATTATAATTCTTAGTGTCATAAATTGTTCTCTCAGACTTACTTTACTTGAATAATCAATATGTCAGAGCCCTAGAGGAAAAATAAAAGATTAAGAGTCATGAAATTATTTCCGCTTGATCGATCGTCGATTATTTACTGCATCATTTGTCTCTTTTATTTCTCATTTATGATGAGCTACAGTTTATTACATATTAATTTCTATTACCACCTTTTTGGGATTTACAAATGTGCTATTGCATTTTCCTCTCCTTTACTAAAACAAGTATTTCTTCAGATTCTTGTACATGAAGCGAGTATAGAATTTGTTATACAGTACTATGTTGCTTTTATCACTCTCTGATTCTGTTGCTATATCTTCAGACATTCTTGCAGATGAGATGATTCCCAGAATTCTTTCTCTTGTCCAAAGCTGCTTGTTGTCAAAGTCTAATTCTGCTATCACTAATATGTTTGAGAAGACTCCAAAATCTCTATTTTGGTTGAGGATTGTGGAAACGATTAAGGACAGATATGCTGTAGAAAGATTGTCCGAAGTGTTACTTAGGCAGCTGTCAACTAAGAATGTCAATGATGGGGAAGCATATTGGGCTCTCTGGTTGCTGTTTAACCGGTGCTTCAAGCTCGAAAATACGATGAGGTAGTCTCTTTTTTTTTTGGTGATTTCCTTACAGTTCACCTATTGTGATATATATAAATAATTTGATCACTCAAAGTCACACTTCTGTCACTAGAGCTATTACTACTAAAATTACATTCCATTTATTCAGGGAATAAGGCTTTAAGCCCATATCTTTTTGCTTTAGTTATGGATGGGCTTACTGGGCATCTACAGGAGGATGCACATTGGTGTATGCTTTTTGCTGATTAATAAGTTAAGTGTTGCCGAGATGAGAATGATTAGGTGGATGAGTGGCTTTACACTTAGAGACAAAATGCGGAATGAATATATTCGTGATAGGGTTGGTGTAGCTCCTGTGACAGACAAAATTAGAGAAAGTCGTCTTAGATGGTTTGGTCATATTAAACGTCGACCATTAGATGATCCGATTAGGAGAGTAGATGTTTTAAATTCGACTTGTGTTAAGAAAGGTAGAGGTAGACCTAGGAAGACTTGGGCTTATTGTATTAAAAATGATCTTAATTTACTAGAACTAAATGAAAATATGACACTAAATAGGACGCAATGGAGAAAAAGGATTCATGTAGCCGACCCCACGTAGTGGGATTAAGGCTTTGTTGTTGTTGTTGTGCGTGCGCGCGTACGCGCGCGTGCGTATCTATATAAATATAAACACACACGCACTCTTTTATTCCGCGCGCACGCGTGCGCGCGTGCGTGCGTATCTATATAAATATAAACTCACACACACGCACTCTTTTATTCCCATTTACACTTGGAAGGGCTAATTTATTTATTCAAAGCTAGTTAGGATGACTTCATGCCTTATTCCTCCCATTAGATAGTTTTGTTGTCTCAATTTGAACCGTTAGGGCCTGCTTTTGGTTATGCCATCTGCTCATAAAGTTCCCTCCATTAACACTGAAGAGGCAAGCTGGGAGGTTAATAGGTGCTTATGTTAGCTCAATCATTAGATAACTATAAGTGGGAAAAGTAAACTATAAAATGAAGCAGTTGGAAGTCTTTCTTTCTCAAAATTCTTAGGCTGGCTTAGAAGTTGGGCGTCCCATTAAATTCTTATGCTAAGAAATTGACTTCAATTGTTTTCCATGAATTCCTTGCACTTCGATAAAATAGGGCAAAGATCATCATTGATATGTAGCATGTAAATGTGGCTACTAATGGAATTAAAGCCAAGTAGCCAATGTATATTGACATTTACATTTCCTGAAAATTTCTTGCAACTCTACTCTATCTACTCTGCTGAATGATAATGTGCAATGCGCTACCTTACTGACCATTGTATCAAAATTATATATATTTAGGTTAATAGGGCATCAATATTAGCTTAAACATGAGGTATACTCAAATGATGTTCTGTTTGTCAGCCAATATTTAATTCTTTAATATGCATTGAAGCCTCGTTTAACAATTAGTGATTTTAGAATGGCACAAATTTTCAAATTGATCCTAATTCAGATTATTTTGACAGAAATCAACTCTTGTAGATCATTATATTTTGACGGCTTCTTGTCGCATATGCTTAATATTATTTGTCTTTCTTTTCTAAAGAACATTCTTTAACTCTAGTTTAGGCTATTTTTTCTCATTTTTGAGTTCTTAATTTTCACCAATCTACTTTATATTCTTGTGGTTCTATTTTTGATATATTTTAAATGTTGGATGTGCTTTTGCAAGGCTATCTTGGCTGTCGATGGCTAGATTCCTATGTGAAATGGATGGGACTATTCCTTTGAAAAATTAGATTTGGATTTGTTTCTCTTCTGTTTGTTATTGGTTGATGTTTTAATGTGAGGGTATACTCTACTGAACATTGTATAAATTTTGTCGCAAATATTCAATTTACTATATGATTCACTCATGATGGAGAGATTGAGTGAATCATCTTTTGTAGATCCCAACCGTTAGGTTAATGGGAATCTTCCATATGATTCACCTTGCTTTGGACTTAGTATTCATCATTTGGAGTGGAGAGAATGAGTGAATCATCTTTTGTAGATCCCAACCATTAGGTTAATGGGAATCTTTCACATGATTCGTCTCGCTTTCGACTTAATATTCATTGTTAGGAGTGTATTTGAAAACTAGTGCCACCTCTAGATTTGCACTTGTATATAGCATTGAGGATGTGGTGAGGAGCCCTATATTCATTCAAGAATATCCTTCAATAGAGATCGTGTGAACTTAGCATGATCATATTGTTCTTGTGGATGCTAGTGACCTAGAATTTTAGCGAGCATATAATTATAATGGTAAACTCTATAACATCAAAGCATTAGTTGATAAAACGTTTCAAATCTTATTTTTCTGGTGAGGCAGGTTTCGGAAAAAAAACCTCTATTCTCCTAACTTTACAATACTTCGAGCAAGGTGCAATAACTTATATAATGAATTTGATATCCTTGACTTGTGGGATTTTGTCACACTTCAACTGATCCCCTTTTAGGGTCAACTGCGATACGATAGAGTGTGACGATTCACTTAGACTGAATTCTCACCAACACTCATTCTGCATTGCATAATTAGAACTGAGTGAGTGATGAACTAGTCAACTAAATCGTCGCAAACATACATAAGACATTTCATTTCATAATTCATTCACATTTATATATACTTGGAAGCGTGAAAAATTTTATCACCAAAATATATATACATAGCTGTTAAATCTCCTCGGTGCAAGCTTTCAAAATTATATAATACAAACAATATATATGTCACACCTGATTAATCTCCTCGGTGCTTCTTACCCCTTTGTGAAAGTTAATAATATGGAGTGAGTTACAACAAGTTCATCAAAATAATCAAATCTCTATGAAGAATTTTACAGACAAGAAAGAAACAACATGCACGAAAATCATGGCTCCTATGCGTGACAGTAGAATATATTACAACATGGTTTAATCATGTAAGATATTTAAAGAAAAAAGATATATACTGTAGCAAATCACGACAACTATGTAAAGCATGTTTTTCATCTATTTTTATGCAATCACGTATACATCCAGTATGATTTTATAGTCAATAATTTCAACTATAAAAATATCACTTGTAATTATTTTTGTATTGTTTCATGTCATTGGTTCGTAATACTGCCCAAATATTTAATTAATTATTGATAAAGGTTGAGCCCCTCCCAACATTGGAGTTATCAATAGCCCCCCTGATACCTACTTTTTATCCCCATCTGATACCAACAATTCCTGGATTTCTTCTCAGTCTGAACATAAAAAATCATGAATCTCATTATTCACTATCATCCGTACTTGCAAGCATTTATGTAATAACTAACATATCACAACACTAGAGACATTCATGTAATCGTAATTCATCTAATAAGCAATCATAGACAATTCATAATCATATGATATTTTACTTTTTATGTTACATTTAATTGCTTATTGTACTCTTTTCATAGACTCATTATGATATTTTACTTACGAAAGCACTGATGTAGCATGGTGGATTAATTTTGAGCTGAATTAAAATAAAATATTTTGAACATGAGTCAATTCCAGCCTTTTTTTTTTTTAGCTTTGGTTTGCTGTCATTAGCAATAATATAAGGGACACTGAATTATATTCATGAAAGATGCACATGTATACATTCCTTTTGCGTTAAAAGGTTGTATTAAATATGCTAAATTTGAATCAGTAAATTTTTTCAAAATTTTTAGGCATAACTAATTAAACAGGCTACCTATATTTAGTTGCTTAACTAAACAAAAGTTTTTTGATCTAGTGAGGAAAAATGGGTATCACATATATCTCATCTCCTTACTATGTCTCTTGGTTAAAGCTCTCTCTTCCAATCATTATCAGTACTCCTGCATCATATTGCATGTTACAACTTGAGACTGCTTTCTAGTTGCGGCCTTCCCACTTATTATAAAAAAAAGAAAGAAAATGAAAGAAAGGCAAAGAAAGGAAAAGAAAAGGAAAGAAAGGAAAAGGAAAGAATAATAAAATGATATTATTTCTTGTTTTCTTTCTTTGTAGTTGCCAAGTGCTGATAACATCAAAATTGTGGTTTTATTTGCGCACACCTTGTCCTCACTTTGCTGCTTGCATCGAACTTGTATGCTTCAACTCGTACACCCCACATAGGGATGTAAACGAATCGAGTTTGAGCGAGCCCAAGACTTATTCGTGTTCGACTTGTTAAAATTTATTTTTGTTTGTGTTCGGCTCGCTTAATTCGAGCTTAAAAAAATTGTTCGTGTTTGACTCGTTTACTTAATGAACGATTCAAACATGAGTTGCTTAACGAGCTGAGCATGAGTTTTTTGTGAATAACGAGCTTTTTTGACAGCCCTATAATGAGATGAGATTGGGCTTAGGTTTTTTTTTTTTCTTTTAGGAATTTAAATACAGACCAACCAATTTCTATCTATTTACATATCCAACACCTAAATTTTACTTTTTTTGCATTTATACCACCCAAATCTCTTATAGATTTTTTTTAAAATATAGCATAAAAATTAATTTAAAAACGATGTAAATAAATCTTGTTATTTAATTAGTTAATTATTTAATTATTTCGAGCCAAAACAAGCTGAATATGAACAAAGAAATCTTTATTCGTGTTCAACTCGCTTATAAATCGAGCTAAAAAAATTGTTCGTATTAGACTTGCTTGCTTAACGACGAATTGAACATTGGCTACTTAACGAGTTGAACACCAGTTGTTTGTGAATGACGAGCTTTTTTGACAGCTCTAACAACACATGCTCTGTCCTTTAAACTTAGCCAACTTCAAATATTTTACCCATGATCTTGCTTTGCCCACACTTTGCCTGGCTCCTTCCACTATGATTCACTTGCTCGCATTGGTTGCTGTTGCTGATCACCTTTCACACAACCTCATTGTCAGCCACAAAGGGCTCGTTTAAAACTTGTATGTTGCAACTCAAGCACCTCACATGCTCTTTGTTCTTTTTGCTTGGTCAACTTCACGTGTTCTGCCTGCAAACTTGCTTTGCCCCGCGTGTTCCTAGCTCCTTCCACCGTGATTTGCTCGCTCGTATCATCTGGATTTGTTTATCTTCCCTCACACCACCTCCTCGTTCTTCATGAAGAGCTCATTTGAAATTTGCATGCAGCAACTCGCACGCCCTACACACTCTTTGGTTCTTCACTTAGTCAGCTTCACTTGTTTCGTCCGAGAGTCTGCTCTGCTTACATGCTTCTTGGCTCCTTCCTCTGTGATTCACTCGCTAACATTGCCTAGCTCTGTAGATCACCCTCACCCCTCATATTATCTCCTCATCAGCCACGGAGGCACCCTAGCCCAAAGTCACAACTGACATTGCTTGTGTTCACTTCGTCAATCATTCACTTTTTCCCATATTATGCCCACATCGAGTTCATGCTGCAAACCTTGATATACACAGTCTTTGCTTTGCTCACACTCACTCCACTCCTCTTCTAAATACCACAACACCTATATGAAGAATGTTGGAAGAACGTAAGAAAACAAATCACAAAGACTTGGGATAGAAAGTAGGAGAAAAAAGAGGTGCTGATACTAAAACTGGATTTATTTCAACTCCTTAGATCAGCATACATTGAAGACCACATTTTATGTTGATCTTTGATTTGGTTGGAAAAAGTTATTACCATTTGCGTTTAGTTGACTTTTGTTTTTGCTAGAGTTCCTTCTCACATCATTGATCTTTGATTTGGGTTCAAATATAGATGATCTAATCATTAATGAGGCCTATGTGATTGAATTCTCTGTAGAAATTAGAGCAAAATAAATATTTTATTTCACTAAAGCGAGCAATACAACTACATATAATAAAGGATAAAACCCACAATTTGAGGCGTGATCGCTCTATAACAAATTTTACAATTTCAGTGGTAGAAAACCTCTCCCAAATCCTAAACCTATGGGGCTGTTTGGTTGGAATGGTTTGTACTGTACTGTAATTCTTTTACAAAGATTTTAGGAAATTATGAGTTTGGTATGAATAACTACTTATACGATGTAAAATATGAATGAATTTGAAGTTCATACATTAATTCATTTTGGTTGAGTTTAGAATTCGTTCGATTTCGCCAAATTTGAGTTACACAGTAAAATACTATCGGCAAGCTACCGCCCCTGTCGACCATCCCCCGCTTTCCGTCTGCCATTGGTGACAGTTCCTTGTTGCCAGCTGTCTGACGTCGTTGGCTGCTCTCTGTTGCTCATTTGCCTCCTCTGCCACCATAGGGAGCGCATTTTCTGTCCGGCCTTCTGACGTAGTTCTATGTGCGGCGGATATTATTCCTGAGTTATTTTCAGGTTATTTATAGGTTATTTTCAATAATCCCGAAATAACCCAGAAATAACCCAAAAATAAAGATTGCGGGTTATTTCTGGGTTATTTCGGGATTTGGGTCATTTCTGGGTTATTTTCGGGCTTGTTGAAAATAACCCAGAAATAACCTGAAAATAACTCAGAAATAACCTCCGCCGCACGTAGAGCTACATCAGGAGTTTGCACAGAAAAATTAGGCCACCATAAGAGGCCATTTGCCACCATTGTTGCCAGCCATTCACCTTCGCCGGACAATAAATATATTTGAAATGAATTTTTTTTCAATCTAATTCAAACCAAACAAAAAATATAGTCTTACATTTATTTTACAGTTAACCAAACAACTCTAAAGTATTCCAGATACATTATAGTCATGAGCACTCTGCAAACTTTTTACATTGCACTTCATTTTCAACAAACCAAACAACCCTTAAGGCTCACAACAATAATCTCTTGCATAACCCTAACCCTAAACATATTACCTTATTTATACTGAATCATAATACACGATAAAAATCTAAATTGCCCTTAAGAGTATGAAAGACAAATTTGCCCTTAGGCTAGACACCGACATATCAATATTTCCCTCCTAAAAGACACATTATCCTCATGGTGAGAAAAAGTGAGGGTATTCCTTCTCTTCTACCACAACTGTTTCTGTTTCTTCATCGCCTGTCTCCACATCACACACTATGAGAACCTGTAATGTTTAATCCTTGCAACGGTGTCCTGTGGCAAGTTTCTTATCACACAAAAAACATAACCTTTTGGCTTGCTTCTCCTGAATATTTCTCTTTGTACGGTGCTCGAGTGTCGCTCTCGGTTGTGACTTATGTTTCTTGTCCCGTGAAACCTCTCTCTAAACTGCAACTATTTAAGCTTTTGGTATCGTTGTGGTTGTAGTAGTTTGGTATGATGCTCCACTTGTGTTGCTCTTATTAGCCCGTTCCATTGAATTATGATCTTCAACCCTCCGCTTTAATTTTCTTCAACCAATTGCTCTATTTTCATAGTTTCTCCCAAGTTTTGTGGTCGCAACAACTGAAGTGATGCATGTATGTCGAGCGTTAGACTCTTCATGAAGTTCCTTTCCAAAACTGTTTCAGAAATTCCCCCCATCCATCATGACAAGAGCTCAAATCTCTCCCTATCTTCCACGATAGTCCTTTTTTGAGTTAATGCAAAGAATTGTTCGTGTAGATTTCCTTCCCGAATGACTCGAAAATGTTCCAACAAATAATCCTTAAATACTTCTCATGAACGGTTCATGTATCTAGCCTTCTTCTACTGAAACCATACTAAGGCTTTCCCCTCCAAACATAAACCTACCGCCATGAGCTTCTCCTTCCTATTTTGCCTATTTACCCCAAAATATCACTCCACCAAGGACACCCACCCATGTACATCTTCGCCTTTGAAGATCGATATATTCAACTTTCTAACCCTATCATCTCCAACCCAACTTCCTCTCTCTTTGCTGTTTTCTCTCATGTATCAAGGATAAAACTCTCTACTTAGATCATAACCATATCCCATCCATGCTTTTGTATTTTTTTTTTTTTCGTGCTCCTCCATATTCCTTGCATAACCTCTTCTCTATGTTTTGGCCCAACACATCCATTTGAAATCTCAAATCCACCCCCAATCGAAGCCCTGAGAGGGGTTTGTTAATGTGTGATGCTATTCTCCTCTAGTTCCTCTCGCTTGATCTTCCTCTTTTTCAATTTAGTCAAGGAGTCTCCGGTTAACCCTTGGTTAGGGTTTGCAAACTGAATTGCCGGCGGGTTCTTGGATTGCATCTTGCTAATTTTACTCTGTCTCCTCCAAGCGTTCAAATAGACCCTCAATTCGGTTTTTCATGGAAGAAAACCTACCATCTATAGAAAAAATACATTCTTTTGTGATGAAGAACATTTTCTCCATCCTAGATCTGATTTGACTCATCTCTTATTCCAATTTTTTTTCCAAATCATCTATTTTTTATACTTCCTATCCTTGTTGAAGCTTGTTTGACGCGATTCCATAGTTGATTTGAATCGGGACTATTTTTCTTGGTTCGTTCACATGTAGCTAGCTTGAAGCACGACTTTTCTACTATTAAGGCAAGCCACAATTTTCCCACTCAGCTTGTGGAAAGTCGACTCAAATCGTGATGCTTCACAGAGAAATTGAATTGCAACCATAAGCTTTAATTGCGAATGTATCGGCTGGTCAATCACTGTAGCCGCTATATGATCGTTTTACTTTCGGCGATTGTGACACTATTGTGGGAATGGCCAAGCAAACATTGCTACAATATCCAAATTGCACCTATATGCTCGATCTTGATGCCGCTAGCTCCACATCATGACTATATACAAGGTGCTGCTGCGATCCTAGAGATAGTGCTGATCCCTTCCCAGGCTTCCTGGTACACCGCGATCCAGTGCGTTTCTTCCCAGCAGGACAAAGGCTCGACGATCTATATTTTGGTTTTTGGTTGTCAAATCTCTTCCTGTCTGACCTGGTACGTAGCGATCCGATAGTTTTTTTAGCCAGAATCTTGCTCTAATACCAATTTTATAGGATTCTCTATTTAAATTAGGGCAAAAATATTTTTTTTTCCAAAGCAAATAATGCAACACGAACATACAGAATAAAGGATAAACAATTATAGTTCGAGAGTTATCTCTCCCAATTCCTACAATTTGAGAGGTAGAGAATCTCTCCCAAAGCTTAAACTAAGACTCGCTACATGATCATAAGGTCCAAATTCACTAGGCACGGGCGTAACACAATGTTTGATAAAATCCTAGGCAAAGATCATTGCAATAGTCTTGTCAACTCCCTTTAGATCTCTCTCCTTTTCTTGAGAGTTCTCGGGCATGGATGCTGCCTTTTGAATTGCCGGCTATGAATACTTATATGAGAGTTTGAAGGCCGGTGTGGAATGGAATTAATGAGAAAATGATGAAGTGATAATAATGTAAATGCATTCTTTAAGCAAAAAAAAAAAAAAAAAAAATAAAGCAGAAGAATTAACAATATAAAATATGTTACGGCTTCTTCATTGTGTAGTGAGCTTTAAGTTAAAGTATATTATGTGATTGAGATTGACATTAAATTTGCTATCAAAAGTTCATAATTGCAATAAAATAAAAATAATTATTTTCTCTTCAAATTGATGGTCTTTTGTTTAACCAAAATGGCGAGAAATTTTCCTTGCAATAATATATTTTAGGCAATATACATAGATACCACAAATTCCTATTTATTTACATATTTTACTCTTAAACCTTTGCACTTATGCATTGAACCACCTAGTGCCTAAATCACATCAAAATATTTGCTTCAAAAGTTGTTTTCACTTGGACATTAATTTTTGTGATGTTTTTGGTGTGATTTAGTGATTTGGGTGTTGTATAAGTAAGGTTGCAAAAATGCTCATTGTTCGCGAACAACTCATGTTTGACTCATTAAGTAGCTCGTGTTTGAATTGTTCTTAAGTAAGCGAGCTGAACACAAATAAATTTTTTAAGCTTTAATTATAAACCGGCCGAACACGAACAACCCTTTGTTCGATCATGTTTGACTCTCTCTAGCTCAAAATAAGGCAATTATATATTTAATTTATATAGTAATATATTATATATATTTATATCTAATTTTAAATCATCACAGCTCGTGTGGTCATGTCATTTTCTGTCTTTTGTTAAATGAAAATAGTGCAGATTTGCCTCCAACACCCTACTTTTATTTTTTTAATTAAGTTAAACGAGCCAATTTGAGCCAAACATGATCTGAAAATGAACTAAAACTTTTTTTTGAGCTGAACACAATCAGTATTCAGAAGTCATTTTGAACACGAGCCAATTTTGAACAAAAAAAATATAAACGTGTCGAATACAATCACATTTTTAGTTTTGCTCAAACTCGACTTGTTTAAACCCCCTATGTATAAGTAAATGTAAATATTTAGATGTTAGATGTGTAAATATCTAAGAGTTTTGTTGTATGCATGTAAATCCCTCAATATTTTATATATTTTGCATTGTCGACAGAAGCGTTGCCAGTTATAAAATAGAAATTGTCTTCCATGTTGAATATCTTTTTGGTGCCCTTCCTTTGCATCTACCACTAAGCAAGTCATCAAAGAATAAAATACATAGCCACAGGGATAACAAAATTGTTAGTTACATATTAAGACTCATTATATAATCTTGCACATAATTAATAGCTTAAATGATAATTTTATTTCTCATAAACCTTTTTTTCAATTTTCCCTATGTTCAATAACCTGAATATGTATACTTCTTTTTTTTGGCTATCCGTCCAAGTTCTACCCGCTACCTTTTAGCATAAAATATGGTTAGAGTTGTCAAAATCTAAAAAAAAAAAAATCGGTGTCAAATCGGTGTCAACTGTGAAGACATCCCAGCATTATTCACTAATTTTCTTCTTCATCCCATCTTATCCCAATTATTTGGGGTTGTCAGAGAATCACTCTTGCTAATGCGCATTAGCACTTTTTACTCGCAGCCTTCTAAGCAGGATGAAAGTGTACCAAGCAGTTTCGTCAAATCAAATTAAGTCAACTATCTCCGGCTTTGCTATTTAAAAGAAACACAAGCTCATTCTGCAATAGCTATTTTCGTTTTCTTGTTAAAAAACTTGCAGGAAATAATAATCACAGTTTAATAAGAAAAATGCTTTAAAAAGAATATTTATTGAATCATTGAAACTACAAACTAGTTTATTATTATTATCAGTGTGATGTTTGTGGACAGAATTTTTGTTTGGAAAGGGAGAATTCAGTTTTAGAAGTGTAATATGTCTACCAATTTCTCATCATTTTTGAGTTGATGTTGAATGGTATGAGCTTCGTTTGACCTGATAAGGCAGCTTATTTTCAGGGCTATGTTCGTGGACAAATTTTTGCTTTGGAAAGTATTTCCAGTGTGCTGCCTGAGATGGATTATTCAGTTCTCCATTATTGAACATGCACCGGACGATGATGAATGCCCAACACGCCTGAAGACTAAAAGGTTCTTGGACGTTGTGCAGCGCTTAGTTACTGTGTGGTCCAAGCATGATTTTGTTCAGTCAGCTCAAGTGGAGCAGCAAGCTTGTATCCTTTGTAATTATTATATTATTTGTATGCCACAAATTATATAATTTCTTTGTAATTTTTGTACACGTAGTGTTCTATAAATTATAGATTTCTTAGTTGAAGTTCAGATATAACTGCAGCTATTGGTTTGTGTTTGGAGAAAATGACCAATGAAGAACTAGAAACAACTCAAGATGTATTGTCATCTATTCTTCAAGGAGTCAGCTGTATTATACATTTTCCGATATAAATAATTTAGTGATAAGGAAAATGTTTTGTTTTTGTTCCTAAACTTGTTTACTGTTTACAGGCAGGTTAGGGAGCCCGATTCATTTAATTAGGAAAATGGGTTGTGCTATTGCTTTAGCCTTCTCTAGAGTAGTTGATCCAGCAAAGCCCCTCTATCTTGACGACATCTGCTGTGAAAATATTGATTGGGAATTTGGGATTAATTCTCTGACCCAGAAGCCAGAAGCAAATGGAATTTTAATTGACAACGCTGAATTAAAAAATTCAAATAGATTTACTGATCATGCATGTTTTGGTAAGAAACATAAGGATGTGAAAGATAATGGGGATCGAAGTAAAATTAAGATTTTGGAGGTGAGAAAGAATGTTCCTGATAAGAGTATTGAATCAGTATCTCTTAATAGTGGGCTCGTGGATGATGAAGTCAGTGATGATGAAAGCAAGCATTCTGAAGTTTCAAGTGATTCATCCTTACAACCTTATGATCTCTCCGATGATGATACCGATTTACAAAAAAAATTCTCACAATTGGCTGATATCAGTTCAGCTTTACGAAAACCTGATGATCCCGATGGTGTAAGTTACTTTGCATACTTGATTATGCACGGTCCAATTATTCTGTTTACTTAATTTTTATTTCTTCATTTACAGATTGAGCTAGCACTTAATGTTGCTGAAAAGCTCATAAGAGCAGCACCTGATGAGCTCCATCACCTTTCTGGTGATCTTGTTCAAGCATTAGTGCATGTTCGTTGTGCTGATGCAGCTATTGAAGGCCAGGAAGATTCTGCTGAAGAAAAGAGGCAAAGGGCTTTAGTTGCTCTGATTGTGACATGCCCATTTGAATCTTTGGATATTCTTACAAAGTTACTTTATTCTTCAAATGTGGATGTTAGTCAACGTCTCCTAATAATTGACGTTATGACAGAGGCCGCCCAGGAGCTTGCTAATGCTACTTTCTTTACTAGGATTAGTCAATCAAAGAGCTTGATTTCTTCTATTGCAGCAAACCAGCCATGGTATTTTCCAAGTCATAGTGAACCTAATGGAGCAGGTCCCTGGAAGGAGGTTGAGGAAGTTGGACTTTTAAGTTGGTCTCACAGATATGAGAGAGTACTTCCCTCCAGACCCGGGCAAGTAAAGAAAGGGAAATCACGGAGATGGAGTATTGGGAAAACTAGTGTCTCCCAACCAGAGCACTCTAAAAATAAATTTCCTCTGTATGCTGCTGCTTTTATGCTTCCTGCAATGCAAGGATACGACAAAAGGAGGCGTGGACTTGACTTACTAAACAGGGACTTCATTGTTCTTGGAAAATTGATTCATATGCTTGGTGTGTGTATGAAATGCATTGCGATGCATCCAGAAGCAACAATCTTGGGCTCCCACCTTATTGATATGTTAAAGTCTCGGTAATAAATAAGCTAGAAGTTTATTAGATTGACCAATATTTTCTTATGTCCCTTTTTTTGAAAGAAAATATTTGTGATACTTGACTCTTTCTTTTATGCCCTACGTGTTCTTTTCTGTTGACAGGGATGTAGCTCATCATGCAGAAGCATATGTTAGAAGTTCTGCTCTTTTTGCGGCCTCAAGTATTCTACAGGCTCTGCATCCATCTTATGTGGCATCTGCTTTGATTGAAGGCAATGATGAAATTTCTAATGGGCTGGAGTGGATTCGCATATGGGCTCTTCAGATTGCTGAGTCTGACCCTGATACTGAGTGTTCAACTGTAAGTAAATGGACATTTACAACATGAAAATTGTCATTTTTGGTTCTTGTGTTGATTCATCCTTTCTGTATTTTATTTTCTATATTTATATATATCCATTCTTCTTTAAGCGGTCTCAAGCAAGATTTGCTTGGCAGCCATCATATATTAAATAGTTCCTACAAGTTGTAGAATTGTTCATTTTAATCCATTTTTTTAAAAAATAAATATTCAGTTTGATCCCTCAACTCAGCAAATTTGATCAAATTTGCTGTCCCATAATTTTTTTCATTGCTTTTGCCAACAATTAGTGGATGAAACAATTTCCACAGGGCATTTTTGATGCACGTGGACAGTTTTAGTGGTAAAATGGATACACCCAAAAAAATAGAAATTGTTTTGTAAGATGAGTTCTTACATATTTCGAAGCATGTAAATTCATTTTGAGTTTGCAACCTTTCACCAAAAGACATGCATTACCCGCTTTATGGTGCAACTGTTTCATTAAGAATTTCATCAAAAGGCATGCGCACTATTTTGGAGTTTTTTTCTAGTTCAATGATTCAACCTTTGGTTACAAAAGGAATGTATCTTAACGTAATAGTTTTGTTTGGATCAACGTGAATTCTTTTTTGAATTAGAAGATGAGTTAAACGATATTTCAAAGCGTGTAGATTCCCATTGCATTTGTATAAACTTTTTGAAGCCACTTGGTTTGTGTTGGACTTGTAATTGAAACACAGCCCACTATTATAGGGTTGTTTCTAGGTCTGTTTTTGCTATAATGTTAACCTTAAAGGTTGTTTGATAGATAAGCTTGGTTGTAGTTGATGATGAAAGAACTGAATGATGTTATATTAGAAAATTTGGTGGTGAACTAGGTATTTTTAAAGAAAAAGTTTTGTAAATTTAGAATCTTGGAAGTTGCTTTCAGAACTAAGTACATTATTGATTTGAAGATGATCCTAAGTTAGTTACGTTCAGTTGATATCAACATCGTTGATGAAGTTTATTCCTTTAGGGATGGGGGTTGGAATTATAGTGGCTGCCAGCAATTCATGTTGGTCTATGCAGCTGAAGCTCAGTGTTATTCATGCCTTAATCCTAAGTAGGGGTATAAATGGATCAAGCTTGTGTGAGTTTAAGTATTTTTTGGCTCGACTTATTAAATATATTGGCTAAAGTTTTGCTGTTTTTGTTTTCATCATTTGTTTTTTTGAGCCAAGCACTAGTTCTTTGAGAATTTTGTATCTATTGAGTCATAGAAAGTGTATACTAAATCTCAAAATAGTCACTGACTATTCATATGTGGCTAATTTAATTTTAGAGAATTACATTTGTCCAATATGGTCCATTGATCATGCAAAATGATTCAGATTTACACCGAGGTAGATTTTTGGATCAATTTTATATAATCGAGAGATGAATTAGAGGAATGTGATAGTTTCATGTATGTACACACAGATATATATATATATATATAATTGAATATCAAATAAATTGATTTCTGCGAAGATGATAAAAGTTGTTTTGAGGGTAGGGGCGATAGCCTGTGAGACAATGACACTAGTTGTGGTCAACAACAACAATAACAAGATGACACGCACTTGTAATTATATATGTTTATTATCATAATTTTGCTAAAATCGAGCCCATTACATTCGAACAAGGACATATTCATGAATTTTTAAGCAAGCTTGAAAAAAGTGCTCGAGAGAAGTTCATTATCAAGCTCAAAATGACTATAACATGAACACGAACAAAAAGTTTTTTTTAGCATTTTTAATTTTGAACGGGGACATCCCGAGACTAGTATTTGGTGAAGGACTGGTGAGGATACTAGCGTCAAAACTTTTATACTGTCAGTCAGGAGTTTGCTACACTGGCTAAATTTCCTTAATTAATCTTTTCAACATTTTCTATTTTCTTTCAGAACCACTAAGTTCCCTTCGATGCTATCGCTTATTAACTCAAATAAAATGCAGTGCATGCTGTTCTATAGAAGAAGCTGATTCACAACTGGCAATGACATTTAAATCTGGGAAAACTTACATACATAACACACAATTTTTATGTATATACATTTCACCTGAACTTCCATATTTACATGCATAACATTTTGGTGCTTTAAACCTATGCATGGGAAAGTGTATTTCACTTTTAAAAAGTGATAATAGTGTTATTTTTGATGTGATATGAAAGATTTGAGTTCCATGTGCGTAAATATGAAAGTTTAGGTGCGACATATGTAATTACATAGGAATTGTGTGCCATTTATGCAAATGCTCCTTAAATCTAATGTGGACGTTGGAGTCATAATCTAATCATTTGAATTATACCTTTTGGCTTGAGAATGATCTTATTGTGATACTGCAGTGATCTATAATTTAGAAATCAATATTTGATTGAGATATATGTTTCATGGCTTTGTTTTTAGATGGCTATGCGATGTCTTCAGCTCCATTCTGAAATGGCCCTCCAGACTTCTCGCTCTCTTGAAACTGCACAATCTTTCAGATCAAAGGGTTGCATCTCGCCTACATTGATGAAGGACATTATAATACCTTCTTCAAATCGGTGATAAGGTGTGAACTATGCTCATGTGCATTGTATTTCTTGTAAATATTGTTCAATCTTTATTTCACTTTCATACTTTTACACTTTTTAGCTCAAATTTATATTATATGGAATATTTCATAAGCGGATGTTCATCAAAACTTTGCAGACTGCATTTGTTACTTGTGTCTCAGTTTGAAACTCTGCTTCGGTTATGATTTTCCAACGTTGACCATTTGTTGATCAAGTTTGGTAAAGGAGAAAAAAATTAATGAATCATTCTTATTATTTGATGGGCATTTACATACATACCGCCCAATTCCTATATATTTACAAAGATAACACTTAAACTTTACTTTTTTACATTTATACCACCCAAATATTTCATATTACATAAAAAATACCATCATTTTAAGATTTGAGAGTGAAAATACATCTTTTCATGCATAGGTAAGGTGGTATGCAAGTAAAAATTGTAGTTTAGGTTTTAGATATGTCATTGCATATGAATTGAGTTGTATGTGTGTAATTCTTCCAACATATTTTTGTATGTGTGTGATTTTACTTTTTTTATTTTTGCAATCCCTCGTATCTTTGAAGTTGTGCAACAGATGCTTCTATTTTGCCGCTTTGTCTAGTCAAAGAACTTTTCTTGCGTTACAGTGGGCTAGCATAGAATTTATAAGGCAATGCCTCCATACTTCATTTTTTATTCAAAAGACAAAATATAATGGCAGAGTTAGAGATACATTAGAAGCCAGAGTTGAAAGAATATAATTAAAAGTCAATTCCTGATAAAAAATCGAAATACATGAGAACAAAAGTAAAGTTGAATACAATCTGAAGTACAGTATGAAACCATCAGCTGATGGTATTGAACAAAGATAGAATCCAGCTGAGATGTTAAATGATATAGCCGAACAGAGTCAAAATAGGAAGAAATTTGAGACCATCCAACACCCACAGCCAGCCTATAACAAATAAGCTTACCCTCTTAAGGCTTCCATATTAATAGTGAATGACCTCCTGTGATCTGTTCTATACTAAATAACTATCTCAATCCCACCGGCTTCACTAATCCATTCGAAAAAAAGAAAAAAAAATGCTGAAATAACCTATACCAATCCTTGGCCTAGATGAACCATTATGGTTGCCGCTTCCTCCATTAGCCATTTTTGCAGGAGGCATCAAAACCTTTTAGTGGGCCTAGTGTCCTTGCTTCTTTACTTATTCTACAGCAGAATGAATATGGCTGCACGATGCTAACAGTTTCCGCTTGATGGGACTCATACATGGTTGTCACTCAATGGGGACTTCCACCTGGCTGACTGATGCTCGACGAGAACTCATGCGGCTGATGGCTTAGTTTACTTGGATGCTCACTCGGTTCCGTTCTATGTTTCAACCCATAGCGGCCATGCTTTGTAGTCGACTAGCGACTTGACTTCTGCCCTAAATCGGCCAACCGATGTGGCCACATGGGGCTTTCACTCGATGTGACTCGCATGTGGTTGACTCTCAGTGAGCACTCATGTAGCTTTTGTACTAAATTGGGCACTTGCTCATAATCGATAAATTATTTTGGGCTTTTCCTAAAAAATTCTAGATAACTAAGTTGCCGTGTTTGCGGATCATGTACTCTCTCATAATTGTGTAGGTTCATAATCTTCTATTTTTTTTTACTCAAGTCATTTATAAAATTCAAAAAAGTATAAATGCAGAAGAAATATTGGGCTTATTGAGCACAATTCTCTGCATGCAAGGAGTGGACTCGATAGAGTATGTATTCCGAGTATTGTTCATTTTGTTTTGAACTCCCTTGCTTATAAGATATGGTCGGAAATCCAAACTAGAGCCTCTCCATTTTAAGTGTTGTAAGTCCTACTTCACGACCCAGTGCTCTACAAACGAAAAGTAAAAGGCTCGACTTCCAAACCGGCCTTCCAAAGCTTCTCTAGTTTCATAAACCTCAACAAGGCAAACCAAAGATGATTTCTAAAAGATTCAAAAAATTTATAATTAAACTAAATATGTCATGCTGTACCAAAACGAAGTGATAAAATAATACATCTCTATGTCTAGAGCTACAATTTTTAATAATGAAGCTAGATTCTCGTATCTATTTAGGCTCTAACTACAAATATAGTTTATGTTGAATTCAAAATTGTCCGGGACACACGCCTAAGAAATAAAGTGTTGAGGGGAGATAGAGAGAGCAAGGAGAGCAAAAGCATGGTATAGAACCAGTCGGTTGAGTATTTGTGATGTTTCGTTCCCCATGCAAATGCATCTGGATAACAAGTCCGCCACCTGGTTTTCCTCTCCGCCGACGTGTCTGATCCGGGATTGTGCGTATTTATAGATTTCTACCTTGGTTGTGTTGAGGTATTTCATTATTGTTTCTTCTCTAACATTGAATTTTCTTTTTGTTTGATTTGCTACCAATTGGGAGTCTGATTTCACAATGAGAATTTGCACGCCCATCTCATAGATAGATGCAGATCGGTGATCAGAGCTTCATACTCCGCCTGGTTGTCGCCACTTAGTGTTATAAATGTTCTTCTGCAGGGCTACTCAGATCAAGCCCTAATTTCGCTTCGGTTTTATTCTAGACGCCATCTATGTATAGAAGCCACTATTGTTGATTGCTTTGACCTTCTCCTCTTGGATGTCTTGTTCTGAAAAATCTGCCCGGAAGCTCATGACAGTTTGTGCTTTGATGGCCGCTCGGGAGACGTATGTGATGTCAAACTCGCTCAGCTCCATTCCCTACTTGAGTAGCCAGTTAGAGTGTTCTGGTCGGGTAAGCACCGACTTTGGCGGGTTATCTGAAGTTACTATGCGTCTGGAAATAAGGTTGCAATCTGAGGACTAACACTATTAAACCAAAATGTTAGTTCTCCATAATTGGATACCCAACCTCCGCTCCCTGGAGAACACAGCTGGTGTAGTAGATCGGGAATTGCCTTCCCGATTTCTCCTTGGCTAGCACCGAGCTGATCACCTTAGCTCCCACTCCTAAGTACAATGAGAGCTCTTCATTTAGCTTTGAACTTTGGAGGAGTAGTGATGAAGCTAAGAAATCCTTCAGGCTATAGAAGGCTCATTGACACTCATCTGTCCAATTGAAACTTTCAGCTTTCTTGAGGGCTTTGAAGAATGATGCACACTTCTCCTCTGACTTTGAGATGAATCTGTTAAGTGCTGTGATCCTGTCGATTTGTTTCTGAACTTCTCGGATGTTTCGTGGTGGCAACTTCTTAATTAGCACCAATATTTTTTTCGGGTTCTCCTTTATGCCTTCGAGGGTTAGGAGGTAACTCAAGAATTTGCCGGTTGAGGCCCCAAACATACGTTTTATAGGATTTGATTTCATGCTATTTTTTTTTAAACTTTGGATGGTTTTTTTTAGATATTTTACGTGTTGTTCTGTTGTCTGATTTTCACAAGGATATGATTAACATAGACTTCAATATTTTTTCTCTTTTGATTGACAAATATTTCATTAATTAAATGATGGTATGTTGCCCTAGCATTTTTAAGCCTAAAGGGCATTATATTTCATCTTCTCCGCATCAGTCGAGTACATCTTGAGTTAATGATATCGAAGAAATCGTCTAGGAAGTTCATCACAGAATGACCCACAACCGCATCCACTGGGGCATTGATCCTCTACAAGGGGTAGCAGTCTTTTGGGCAAGCGATGTTTAAATTCGTGAAGTCTACGCACATATGCCATTTTCTATTGAACTTTTGGACCATGACGCGTTTGAGACCCAGGTGGGGTAGTACACCTCCTGGTTGTACCCCACTTCCTTCAACTTCAACACCTCTCTGATCGGTCTGATTGGTGTGGTTGCCGAGTTTCTTATCTTCTGTTTGATCGACCTGCAGTGGGGCTTACATTCAACCGGTGGCAAGTGGCGTCAACCAGTATCCCTGACATCTCTGCAGCGAACCAAGTGAAGACGCCACGATGGTCCCGAAGAGTTTGAATCAACAACTCCTTATACCCGGCATCAAACTAATCACTGAGCAGGAAAGATTTACCAGGGCTCTTCTTTGGCGATGAAAATCTTCATGATTGTCTCACTGGTTTCGAGGCTCCCTTCCCTCCGGTTTTACAGGTCAAACAACTCTTGTTCGATGTTATCCACAGCTCATAGGTAGCAGACCTGCAATTGTTCCGAGTCTCCTCCCACAGTGATCACCTCCCCTCCCCGTCTCCTGGGAACTTAATCGAAACATGGTAGTTGGACACCACGACCATAAACCGATTCAACGTGCCACCAAAGAGGACGTTGTAGGTTGGAGGTGAGTTCACTATAAAAAAGTCTTATGTTTTCGTGAATTGCTTCTCACCTTTTCCCCAGGTGACCACCAGTGGCATTAAGCCCAGTGCCTCTTTCCTTTCACTTGAAAGCCATATAGTGGGCTGACCGATGCTACCAGCTGATCAGCCTAGTGGTTAAGCTCATTGAACATTGGCTTAAACAATATGTTCATAGAGCCACCATTTTCAATGATGATACTTCTAACTTGGAAGTTGTTTATTATTCACGTTACAACTATAGCTTCGTTTTATGGGTTCTCCCGCTGGGGCAGATCGTCATCTATGAATGTGATGCGAGTGCAGTTTTCTCTTCTTTGCATGGCCGTGAGACTGCACCGTTCCACTGTCCTATACCTCTTATGAGAGTTTCGTCAGGAGGAATCAATTCCTCCGAGAATGACTGGGACTATACTAATAATTTGGACTACAGTCGTTCAGACGAGCCCTGGTGGGGCCTCTATTGCTGGAGCTTTTCCATGCCTCTGACCCGGGTGTCACTTTGGGATCGAAGTATTGGAATAAGGAGAGACGTTGTCCCTCGATTATTGCCATATAGTCTCGAATGTTCCTGGGCACACTTAGTAAGGTGTAGATTTCTCATTCATGGTCTTCTAGTTCTATATTTTATTCTCTATCCCCAGTAGTTGGATCTTAGTGCCAGCGACGAATTGGACGTAGCCGTCGTGGCCGATCCAGAAAGAGAAGAAGTGATTGAACAACTCGATCGACCATGAGATCCTCATCCTCCGACATAAGAGAACGTATGTCATTGTTGGCGGCGATCGAGTTAGGGAGAACTTGGGTAGGAACGATGTCGTAAAGGTTAATGATGGAACATAGCTCTTGACAGAAAGGCAGCCGAAGACCCATCTTGAAATGGTCCTTGTAGAAAACAAGGTTAAGAGAGAAGTAGCTTGTGGCCCGCTCATGACTTTTGTCTGGTCGGAGGAGGATGGTAGGATCCAGAGCGTAGCGATCTTGGATCTCGTCCACATCCCTCGTGGAGAGGAATGAAACCTCTGTCGCAGGAATGGAACTAAATGACTCTTGGGAATAGTTCTGGACCATAATGCATATCACGTCGGGCTAAAAAGGAGAAACTACAACAGAAGAAAAGTGGAAAAGGAAAATGGACTAGAGTTCTAAAAGGCAAAGTACATAACCTGTACAATTGTGTGTGTGTATATATATATATATATATATATATATATATATATATAGAGAGAGAGAGAGAGAGAGAGAGAGAGAGAGAGAGAGACACACACACACACACGCACACGTGAGCTACCAAAGAAGTCAAAACACCACCAATGCGACTGATGCAACGAGATTACATGTCACCTAAGTAAGTAATCCTCATTTATTTTATTTTATTTCATATTTTGTTACAAAAGAGGGCAGAACCCATGCAAAAACTCTCAACTACATTTGGGTAAGGAAAAATCGGACTAGACAGTTGTTCTCGTCTTTGCGTGAAACAAAACCTCGGTGGTGAAGCCTTTCGAACATGAACTTACAGCCTTAAAAGATCGTTCTGACCATCCTCAGGCCGAGCGGCTAGGGCCTCCCTAACGACCGATAGTCCCTAACTCACTGACTCTTTTGTCAGCTTCTCCTCGGGGATACCCCATGAAGCGGACAAAGCGTCTGTCCATCTTAGCAAAGCGATGAAGTATGAAGTCCGAGGACACACGACGTAGCTCTGGTCGACTCCTCATCCCTCATAGCTCCGAGGAGGGCCTGATGGCTGTCACCTTGAGCTCCAGAACCCAAACCTTCAGCACCTCGCTCGACACCTTGCTCCAGTGCACTGAGCCACGCCATGTCTCCTTTCGTGGCGACCTGTGTCGCGCTTGCCCCTAGATCACAACTTGGTCTACCGTTGTCGCATCATTTTCGAGGCTAACGTCATTATCTGCCGATAAAGAATCGACAATCAAGGCCTTGATCACTGAAAATAAAGGAACAAAAAGGCTTAATCAAACTACATACCAAGGTTCCTTCCCTACTCAAACGTGGAATAAGAAAAGAGATCCTCTCCCACATTTTTCGGTCCTCCACCTTTTGAGGAGAAGCTGCTTCTGGCCTGTCGAAGTCACGTCTCAGCCTTGACTACCACCTCCTCAGCACTCGTCAGCCGCCTGGACAGATAATCTTTCTCCTGCAACAAGAACATTTATCTCTGATGAATGCCTCATAGGAGGGTTGTCCGGACGACCTCTTATCTGTCCTACATCCCCCTTCTGTGGAGGTCCACATGAATACAAGAAGAAATAGGTTGAGTCTCGCGATTGTCGACTCCGTGCTTGGACACGACTTTCTTCCTGTTCAATCCTAATATTGTTTATTTATTTACTCATGTATGTATACGTGATAAAAAAGTTCTCATGTTCTCATGTGTTAGACAACTTTCAATGAGCAAGAGGATCGGAGAACCAAATATGTACACATAAGAATGTGGCTACACGAATTTCAAAGCAGATGGGCAACTCGGGAAGGAAGCACGATCGATCAGACGTAGCAATTGACAATCTTTTCTAAATGAGCAACAATAGAGAAAATAAATTACCGAACGATTGACAAAAGATGTCAAAAGGAAGCCTCTTAAGACGGTCATCAGCTTACAGAACGATCGATGGGAGCACTCCTTTGAACCACGCATCGATCGAACCAAGACATGTCAGGCGATCAATGATTCTTATCTATCGAATCTGTTCCGGGCTTTATTATATGTAAATAATGTTGTAAATTATCAAAAGATTTCTTTAAAATGTTAATGATTAAGGGTCTAATATGTACTTTTGTAATATTAGGATCTAGGTCTATAAATATAGGTTCATATTATGGATAAATGACACATTTTACTTTTGTACTAGTGCTTCTTCACTCACTCACACAAACACACACACTCACACACTCTCTCTCTTAATTGCTTCCTAATAAAACACTCAATTCCTTGGTTGTGTTTCCAGGACAATCTCAGATTCAACATGTATATATTTTTTTTTTTTGGAAAGATGAGCCCGGAAAGATGAGCCCAAATGTCAATGTCAATATGCTTGATCCAAACCCGTAACTTCTTGATGGAAAATTATACTCTCAACGTTATGTTGCGAGCAAGTGAACATTTGTAAATTTATCTCTTTTATTTTTTTCATTGTGCGTATATCATTAATTGAACCGTATGATATGAGGCAGTCAGCTAATGAAATCTACACGAAATGACTTTCATGCATTATGCCATTTTCTTATGTCAATGTTATTAAAAACCAATTCTCATAAATATTTTCTTTTTAAACAATGTATTTTCATGTCACCATGTTCTGTGCCTTCAATCAAGGTGGATAGTGTCAATTTCTATAAATTGAGATAGGCGAGCCCACAGAATAATCGTTTCACATGATTTAATTTCCTTTTTTATTATTATAATTATTGGTCATCAAATTGTGGCCTGACCAAATAAGTTTATTTATTTATTATTTTATTTTTTATTTTTTAATGGGCGAGCTTTGGGCCTTTTGGTGCGGGAGGAAATTTCAAACTACCGGATTACCGTCTCTTTCACGTGGAACAAATAAGTTAGATGTGTTAGAATTTCATGACTGGATGGAGACATAATTATAAGAAAAAAAATAATTGAAATATTATTTATTAAACAAAAAAAAGATAAGAAAACGTAGAGTTAGAAAATGATGCAATAGAATTTTTAGGAAACAAAAATGGGCCCATATAAAAGATAGGAAAAGAGTTAAAATTGAAGTCAAGCATTGGTGCTGTCTTCATGCAATCATGTTATGGTATGTTTGATCATTTTTTTTTGGGCCAAGGATATAAGAGATTTATAAGCTTAGTATAATCCTGATGTTAATGATGTCCATGGACTATATGGGCGATAATGAGCATTGAGGTTAATGAGCATCATCATTTATGTTGGTAGTGTGTAACAATCTTGTGAGTGATTGCTTGTGCCGATGTTGTTAGAGATGGAAGGCGATGAAATTGACATGCATCAACTTTAGTGTTGACAAGCTGCACGGCCTTTTTCGGCGAGGGTCTACATCAACACTATTAGTAATAACATGAGATGAAGTTGGTGGATGTTAGCATTAGTGTAAATAACATGCGTTGATTTATGGGGGAGAAGCTTACATTAAGGTTATGAGCAATAATAGATGATGCAGTTGGTCAGCAACAGCGTTGGTGTTGTTGGATGCATTAGCATTTTAGGTGGTGTGTATTGACCCCACCCTCCTGACAAGACCATAATTGTATTACAATGGTCAAATAAAGATGATTGAGAGACATTACTTGGATGATGGTGGTCTAGAGATTCTAGTTGAGTTATGGTGATCAAGAGTTTATAGTCGAGCGACAATAAACATGTGATGGTGGTCAAATGGTTGATGTTCATCAACGACTACGACAGTGCTCTGGCATTGAAGGTAAAATAGCTTTGGTCCTTATGTAGTGGTCGAGCAACAACATTTTGATGATAGTTGCTACGGTGGTTGGAAGTCAATTGTTCGATATCATCAATCCAATGTTGGTGATTGGGTGGTGTTGATTCAATGACGATGGTTGGGTGATGGCAGTCTTGACGACGATGTTTGGCTGATGAAAATCTATTTTCAGGTGTTAAGCAATAGTCTGATGATGGCATTTAGGTAGTCTGATGCATTGATGATGACAATTGAGAGATAAACTGATAGTGAGCAACTTTTCAAGAATGGTGGCTGGTTAGTGGTCCAATGGCGTTGTTAGTGTAGAGCTCTAGAAAGTTTCAAACATTTGTGCTCATGTAGTGCTCATTTATAGAATGTCTGCTTATAGATTATTGAAAAGGCATTTTGATAATTTCTATTAAAATCACAAATCATTCAATTGGATATATTGAAGAGCCGCCCATTGTTCATATAATTATTTTTATTTCTTAATATCATCGAAGTAGCTTTGTAGTACTAGTCGATGCCATTTTATTGCAGAAAATATTTCTTTATAATTAGTATATTATTTTATTTACTTGATGTGAACTAGTTAGATGTTAATTTAAAATTTATTCAATTATTTATTTATTTAAAATTTTAAAATTATTTAAAAAAAAAATAAATAACAAATCAAGCATTCATTAGACATATATGTGAAAGCTCAATTAAAAAATTTAAATAAAGCACTCAATTAATATAAACAAGTGAAGTACAAATCAAATATGAACATTTTGAATTTTAGTAATCAAGCTCTACAAATCATAATTTTAATTTTGTAAGGAAAATTAAGTAATAAATTGATTTCTTAGTTGGACAATTAAAATAAATAAGTATAAATCAAATATGAACGTTTTAAAATTTAAGAAGCAAAATATATACATATATGTGAAAGCTCGGGTCAAGTTTGAACCGAATATGATCAACTAATGATTCAACAGAGCTAAGTTCAATCCATGACATTTGATTCGACTCAACACGACTCAACTTGATAAAAACCCTACATAAATACCAAACAATTCTTAGTATAATATTCAAATCTTTACATAAAAAATACGTTACTATTTACTTTTAAAAAATGAAATACATATTTTCATATAAAGATTTATGACATTAAAGCCATAAAATGTTATAACGTAAATATGAAATTTTGGGGTTAGTGTAGTATGTAAATTTATTTTGACTAGTTTTACATTGTTTTCTTTATCTTCGCTATAGAAGAAGAAAAAATATTATATCAGGAGTCCTGATGCAGTTTTTCATCAGTATTCTAATCACAATGCTCCACATATACGGTCCGACCCCACTGAATACAAAAACTAATAAAATTTAAAGCATATCAGGGTCAGGTCATACACGTAGAGCATTGTGATTGGAGTCCTGATACAGTTTTGCATCAAGACTCCTGATGTAATATCATAGAAGAGAGAAGTGGTGCGAGGGTGTTTATGAAATTAATATTAATAATTCTATTACATCTACTTATGCAAATAAAATATTTGTATCCAAATAACTTTTTTTTTAATATGTATAAAATTTCTTCCTTAAGATAAAGTTTTGACCAAGTCAAACGACATTGTACTAAAAAAAATTAGTTAAATAAGAAATTCTATGCTTGATCAATAAATATACTAAATTCAATAATTTTATATTTGATCCCAAAAAAGTAACAGAAGTGGGCTTCCACTTGTCTAACGAAGAAAATATGACAATACTACTAATAATAATTCAATGCTGGAAAGACATGTCTTACATTAATATTATTTTTTTTATTTGGTATAATACATATAGTCCTCCGAAATATTGATATTTATAAATTAATTATCTGGGTAATTTTTTTAAACTACAGAACTGATGTGTTTACATATGCCAGAAATCAAACTATTTATAATTTGATAAAAATGAAAAATATGAGTTGTAATTTTACCATGAATTTTGATGTTTGAGTGAGAGCTTGCAAAACCGACAAAAGAGAGTGGTTGATTGGTAAATAGAAATTTTTGGTTGCTCTATATGTAATCTTAGAGGGGACATAAGTTGACTATATGGTTTTATTATAGTAATTATTATTTATAAATTTTTTTTTATTGTCAACGGCTACAAAGAGATCGAATAATTCACTTAAGCCTTAAAAATGTTGCTTAACAAAGTTACAATTTATATAAAGTTGAGGGTGTGAATAAAAATATTTCTTTAATTTGTCTCTATAAAAAAAACGTGATTATAATTGTGAAAAATAAGACTATGGGTCTGTTTTGGGGCAGCTGCAGCTTATTGAATTATCTGCTGATAAGCTATTACAAATTTTATTTCTTTTGTAAAAGTCGGATCGCAGCTAGAAATTTTCCACCGCGGTGTCAAAATGCTTTTTTAACGTTTTAAAAACACATAAGCTGCCAAAATGCAGTTTACGCAAACATCCACACCTAAATATGAAAACACTGTTTTCAATGTTTTGAAAACGCATAAGCTGTCAAAACTCAGTTTACCCAACAAGCCATGTACGTTTTCAAAATGCCACCGCACCAAATAAACTGCCTCAAACATACCCTAAGTATGGAGAATGAGATTATATTATTAATTTGGGGCAATTACATGCAGAGCACCCAAAATATTACTATTTCCAAATCTAGCAATCTCTTTCATCCATTTTTCCAATTCTCAGTCAGATATCAAAATTCATGATCCCAACCATTTTTTTTTTCATTTTTATCAAATTCTTAACGAGTTAATTGTGGAACGTATAAATACATCAGTTCCATAGTATTCGATATCATAATTTGTTAGCATTCTTACTTCTAGAAGCTACCGCCTTTAGCATGGAACAATGCCATAGACAATAGAGATTCTATTAGCTATATTCACCTTTAATTAAATCAATGCTTCTTTTGGAGCTTAAGTGTGTTATCATCACAACATAATGTATATGTTATAATACTAAGATTTAAAAAATGTTTTATTACTTATCATCAATTGATTGGTGCCAAAATCTTTGCTTTATACATCTTTTTTTCTTGTGTAAACATATCTATCAATACTTTGCTTAAAATCATATGGGATTAGAATAGGTTGAATCCAAAATATTCCATTGTTTTATGCACACCATATTGCTTGGAGTCATCAAAAGAGTGTCACTGATATTACAAATAGAAAAACTACAATATTACTAGTTGATGTTTTTTCAAGGAAATAGTTTCTTTATTTTGTGTCCAACTTCTCATATAATCAAGTCAACATCCTGATTTGTTCTTATCATGATTAAAAGATGAACTTCACTTATAAGATCCTATCTAATAAATTTCTATAAAATATTCAACTAATCTATAACTTCACTTAAGAGATCCTATCTATTAAATTTCTATTGGTTTCATTGTCGATACATGTTTATGCAATATATTGTGTTGTGTTAGTGATGAGTAAATGTTTGTGCTATTTATTGTGTTCATGTATAAAAAAATATGATTGTTCTGATATATATATATATCTATATATATATATATGTGAATAGTTAGACACATGTCATTGGTTTGAAGCTATGATTCAAGCCCACAACCAATGACATGTGTCTAACTATTCATTCCCGCACCACAAGTCAGATGCACTCAGACGGGCTCAAACCCATGACCCCATGGACTCAAGACTGACAACGCAGCTGCCAACCAAAGAATAATGACGAGCAAAATATATATATCGACTCAAACCCAAATATATATATAGACACACACACACATACATATACACAAATACACACCTATATTTCAAATTCTTACATATATATATACCACTCAATTCTTAATTGTTACATATCGGACTATAACCTTCAATCTTTACATATGTAATACTGAGTTCTCATGTAGTACGTATCCAGCACCGAAACTATATTCTTTTGCATGCAAACCACTCAACCCTTATGTATTTCATACCTAACACCTATCCTTCAATTTTTATTTACATCACTCAATTTTTTTATATTGCAAATCAAACGCCTAAAATCCAATTTTTACATGCATACCAGTTAATTGTTATGGATTACTTTTCTAACGCCTAAATTTCAATTTGTTTGCATGCAAACCACTCAACTCTTATATATTACATATCTAACGCCTAACCTTCAATTTTTAAATTGACCCACTCAGATCTTTTGTATTACAAATCTAACGCCGAACCATCAATTTCTACATACATACCACTCAAATCTTATATATGTATTACATATCTAAAATCCAACCTTCAAATTTTATGAACACTCCACTCAAGTCTTTTGTATTGGATATATAACACATAAAATTCAATCTTTACATTCATACCACTCAAATCATATATATGCCTTGCATATCTAACATCTAACCTTCAGTTTTTACATAAATTCCACTCAATTTTTATGTATTACATATCTAAGACAAATTTCGTAAAATACGGGAGGGGAATGCCCTAAATGGAGAAAAGAACTTTACCCAGCTTGGATAAAAGATCAGAGAGGAGGAATACTTGAAATCGCCCGTACCAAACCTAAGAGACCGATCGAACAGTTTAGGGCTTCTGTGTCGGCATTTTCCGTCGCAAAAGCATTAGTATCAACATTACCATTTGATAAGTCAACGCTATTAAGGATTAAAGTGGCCAACAAGTTCGACGCGAACCTCGACGCGAACAATTTGTGTCGGCATATTACTGCCACTAAATTTTCCTTAATGAGCTTCGTCAGAATTCCAATGTGAAAAGATAAGAGAGGACTTGATTTTATTGATGAAAAAAAGGGTATAAATATCCATTACAGGACTTACTGGTAAGGAAAACAATAAAAAACATAACATGGTAGACTAGGAAATGAATAATAACAAAATATAAGAGACAGCTAATCTCTCTAATTTAAGGAGAGAAATAAATTGAGATTCTCAAGATCCCTCATATAATTTATAACCCTCTAAATATAGAGTTATAACAAATATGAAATATAATCATTAGTATTTTTAAGATCTTTCAACACTCTCCCTCAAGTTGGGTTGTACAGATTGTATATATCTAACTTATTACATAATTCTTCAAAGTTGATTCTTGGGAGAGGCTTAGTGAGGATATCTGTTGTTTGATGTCGGGAAGGAATAATAAAAAAATATAAGAGGCAGCTAATTTCTCTAATTTAAGGAGAGAAATAAATTGAGATTCCCAAGATCCCTCATATAATTTATAACATTCTAAATATTCTAAATATAGAGTTATATAATCATTAGTATTTTCGATCTTTCAACATAATGTAAATTCAAGGCAAACTTTGCGCCAGAAAATTTTTGACGCTAAAACGAATGCAAATAGTCCGCATTCCTAAAGTCATAGGCACTAAGGGGCAAACTTTCTACAATTATTTCCAACATACCTTTTATAAAAATAGCATTGGCCATATAGTTAAATTACTGTGGAATCCTTCTCATTCAACTCTTTTTTTACTTCAATTGTATTTTGAGCTCAATTAAAACCAGAAGAAAGCACTCAATGATTATAATTAAGATTGATCAATAAAATTTACAAATGATGATGGAAATAAACCACAATAACTTCACTAATATAACAACAATGTATCCTCATTTAATCAAGAAAAAAAAAAGAAAGCATTAATTTATTCAGTTTCATGGATAATTTTCATAATGAAAAAAATCATCAATGCAATTATAAGCATCCCATGATGAGAAATAATCAGCTGTATCTGGCCAAAAGAGCTGATTGGATCCTCCATGAAGATCTGACTCTCCTTCCCAAGCAGAATTATTAAGATTTCCATCAATGGATGTTGAGGCACAGCTGCTAATAGATAGATCAGCTTGCTTCAACTTCATCTCTTGCATCCAGTTCTGTTCCAGTTCAAGAAATGAAGAGCTCTTTGAGCTTCCATTACTGATCTCAAATTCCATGCCCTCCTTGTCTTCAACCATGGAGATGATGTGATTCTTCCTCTCATCCTCATCCATGTTCTTGGTGCTCATTGGATCCAAGCCTTGAAGCCTCAGCTTCTTTTTGATTTTTGTGTTCCATATGTTCTTGATTTCATTGTCTGTTCGCCCCGGAAAATACGAAGCAATCTTCGACCACCTACGAAATTAAATACATGAACATTTATTTTTGTTTTTAATATTTTATTTTTGTTTCGATTTAAATTAAAAACATGTTCGATTGTGGCAGCTGTTTTCAAGAATACTAAAAAAATAGTTGATTTGTCATATCTTTATCAAATATGTCAGACATGTTTCGTTTCAAATCAAAACATAAATAAAATAACATAAAAAATAAAAACTACTCAAAATATAAAACAAAAGTAATGCCAAACTGCCCCCTAAATCTATGTAGTGAGTTTTCTTCCTAAGGAAAAAAAATTAGCATCCATTTTTTTTTTTGTATAATGCTAATTATATCTTGATGTTATGGTTGATCAAAATTCATGAGGGCACAAACAAGCCAAATGAGAGTAATTAATATCATATTAATATTACTAATTATTCTCTAATAAACAATTTAGTCAGGATTAAGACCTGTTCCCAATATTAGAATGGAGCTGAATGATCTGCTCCTCTTCTGCTTCAGATAGAGCTCCTCTCTTGAGATCTGGGCGAAGGTAATTTATCCATCTCAGCCTGCAGCTCTTGCCACATCTCATCAAACCTTCAAAATTAGAAACTTATATCTCATTAAATTATATAATAATAAATTTAAATTTAAGCTAAATGCTATATATTCATTAATGAAATCATAATTTTTAGACTAGAATGATAAATCAAACAGAATATGATGAGAAATTATGTAAAAAGATTTATAAGAATTAGAGAGCGAGTATTTGTGATGATGTTGATGTTGATGATGATGATTTGAAGACCTGCAAGCTTCGGCACGTGGCGCCAGCATTGGATGCCATTGTTGAGGATGAAGTTGACGAGTTTTTGATCTTCTTCAATTGACCACGAGCCGCGCTTCACCACCTCCTTATCACAGCATGGCTGCCTCCCCATGCTGTGATAAGGAGAAACAATAGATCCAAAGAAGATGATTGAGAGAAGGGTTTATTTAAGTTGATGGAAAGAGGAAGGGGAGTTTTCTTTGCCAGATAATGGACAGAAAAACAGAAGATTTAAGAGTTTAGATATGATTGAGAGGGGAAGCATAACGAAAGCATCTCACAAGTCAAAATTTTGAATGTTGGGACTAAATAATTAAGGGTACAAATGCATGCATACCTCCCAAAACTTCCTATTTACAACTCAATCATCCTCTTTCGTTCATTTTTCAAATTCTCCCTCAGATATCAAAATTCATGGTAAAACTCGAACTCATGTTTCTCATTTTTATCAGATTCTCGATAGTTTGATGGTGGCACGGGTAAATATATTTGTTCGATAGTTCATAAAAATTACATGGATGATTAATTTATAAATATCAATGTTTCGGGCGGTCTTATGTAATTTTCCCAAGAAAATAAATGAGTGGCCTTGCTACAAGAGCATTTGTTTTTTTCTCGTAGTTTTATGTGAGGGGATAAAATAGTCTGGAGATCATGGCTAGAGCTTCTAACTGGATCAATAATTGCGCTTATCTTAATCAAGTTGAAATTGAAATAAAATCAGTTAATGTTATGATTGATTCAGTTCAATTTCAATTTGACTTTTGTCTCTGTATACATGGCTATTGATATTTTTGCATGTTTTGTATTCAGTGTATATATGAATTTTTATGATTTATATCTATTTATACCTTATAATTTCTTATAAAATAAAGTAAAGAAAATAATGTGTATATACATGCTTGAATTATTAATGTATATTTGAATTTAATTGTGAGTATAAAAATTGTGATTAAAATGTACTTAGAATCGTAGTCTTCTAGTTGAAAAGATGACTTTCTGCCAACTTCTTCACAGGCCTTACACTAGGGCTGTCAAAAAAGCTCGTTGTTCGCGAACAGTTCGTGTTCGGTTCGTCAATGAGTTCGTGTTCGATTCGTTCGATAAGTAAACGAGACAAACACGAACAATTTTTTTTCGTTCGGTTAGTTAAACAAACCAAACACGAACAGTGATGCGTTCGTTCGTGTTCGAATCGTTATTGTTTAAAATATAAAATAATATAAAATAATTATATATAAAAAATTTATTATATTTTAAAACATTAAATTTTATAAATTATAATATATAATAAAATAATAATAAAAATATATTAATATACTATAGTAGTAATATATTAATATAAATATTGTATATTTGTATAATATAAGTTATATAATTAATATATAATATTATTTTTATATATTAATATTAAGGATGTCAAACTGGCTCGTCGTTCGCGAACAGCTCATGTTCGGTTCGTGTTCGGCTCGTTCGTTAAGAAACGAACACGAAAACGAACCAAACACGAACACAAGCTTTGTTCGTTCGTGTTCGGTTCGTTTACACCCCTACCTTACACATATCATTGACTTTTCTCATTATTTTAACATAATACATTATAATATAATATGTATAAATAAGAATAATCGAAATTAGAATCTATTTGTAGAAATAGTTATTAGAAGAATTGTCATGATTTAATTGAAAGTAGATTTAAAATTAATCATTTTTCACCCATTAAATTTGAGTTGAAGCCAATTTTAAAATTGTCTACGAAAAATATGTGAGCACGAATCTCAAGACAGACGAACGGTGCTAGAAAAGAAGATATGACTGATCGAACGTTGCGGTTAATGACCGTTTCAAATGAAAATTGGCAAAAAAGGCGTCTAGTTCGAGCGATCAGAAGAACATACAAGAGGAATTCTCACAGAGCGGTGATCAGGCCTCGGACTGGTCGGCAAGAACCGCCCCTTCAAACCAAAGGTCGATGAAGTCGAGGCTTAGCAGATGACCGAGGAACTATATCGGTCGAATCAGTCCTCTGCTTATATTTCTCTCTTTAATTACCAAAAGGTCCCTCTGAAAAGTCAATGATGAGGGGATTGATATGTAATTTTGTAAAATTGTTACGTATTCCTATAAATAGGGGGTCCATGTCATGAATAAAAATTATAATCTCTTTTACTATTCTTTACTGTGTTCTCTCCCTCTTTCTCATCATTTCCTGTAGAACGTTCTTTACCTTGAATGCATTTCTCGAACACTCTTGGCTTCAACATCCTTTAAGGTGCGGTGAGCTTGGAAACATATCGTCAGCAAGGAGAGGAGCCAACAACAACAATAGGGAGAATCCAGTGAGAGGAATATGGTTGAAGCAGCATACACTAGGGAGTTCATGGAAGAATTCATTCAACAAGGTCTGCAAGATTTGAGAACTCAAATCACCAACCAAATGTTGGGACAATTTATAGATGTGCCCAGAGCCGTGGATGTCTTGGGAGTAAGCTCGATTTCAGGAGGAGAACCGGCCCAACAAGGAGCACCTAACCCCCCTCAAGGGAAGCCACCAACAAATAATGGGCGGAGAGTGATCCACCTACAGGGGAAGCCCAACGATAAAATGCGGCGGCAACCAGAGAACGCCTTCTCCCTATAAGTCTTAGGACCAGAACCCTCAGAGAAGTTCAAGATACCTGCCTTAGAGCCGTAAAGGCCGGCCGGACCCCAACGACCATCTCACGTCATTTGAATCCTCCATATGTCTGTTGAAAATATCTGATGCCCTTAAGTGCAAGCTATTCTTCACAACACTGATGTCATCTGCGCTAACATGGTTCGGCGGGTTGCCCGCTGAAGCGATAACTTGTTTTGTGGAATTTAAGAAGCTCTTTTTATCCCAATTCGCTAGCACTCTGAGACCCAAGAAGAGCGCCCAATCCTTTTGGAAACTAAAGCAAGGAGCCGATGAAAGCTTCTGATCGTTTATCGCATGTTTTTAGAGTGAGATGTTGGATATGAAGGACCTGAAACCTGACATGGCCTAGGCTACACTGATACAAAGAGCAAGGCCAGAGAGATTGGCTTCGACCTTAACCTTGTGAGGCCACAGAGCTTGACAAAGTTGTTAGAGATGATAAATAAGTACATAACCACCTACGAAAAATGACCCTAAACCTGCCAAACAGAGACACTAAAAGAGGGCTCTGCAGGACAACTGGAGGTAGCCAAGACAAAATGAGTGACCGATCATCAGCCCTTGCTATGAAAACCACCCCAACAACCACTCCACCCATTGTCCTGAGAACCAGAGGTGATAACCAAGGACCTAGCACCACTGATTGTCCTATTATCACAAGCAACCCCATTATGACCACAGAGTCCCTTGCAAAACTTTTCTTAGGGTGTCCATGGTAGAAATAGTGGAAGTCATTCAAAATGAGGACCTCTTTAGAAAGGCAACCTTGATTAGAGCTGACACATTTTTTTGAGATAGTAAGAAGTATTGCAAATATCACAGAGATCGCGGGCATGGCACAGAACTCACCAAGAATTTTTCTTTCCAATTTTTTATTTTGTTCTCCAGACCTATCAAATGGATCTTGGAACTGACAACAAATCAAACGTAACTGTCCAGAATAAATTTAAAAAAAGAAGAAATGATTGAGCAATTCGATCGACCAAGGGATCTTCATCCTTCAGCAGAAGAGGACAAATGTCATAATGACAGTCACGGAGTTAGGAGGAGCCTGAGCATGTACCATCCTAAAATCGACTGTAGCTCCTTATATAATGACAATCAAAGAAACATTTGAACTGGTCCTTGTAAAAAATCACTTTAGGGGAAAAATGACCCGTTACTCGATCATGGCTAGCTGCCGATCAAAGTGGATAGTAGGGTCGAAAACATAGAGGCTCTGAATCTCTCCCACATCCGCTGTGGAAAGAACTGAGACCTCTTAAGTTAGAATAGATCCAAACAATTTCTGAGAAAACTTCCATGCCATACAATCCGTAACAACGCACGCGAGGAGGAAGGGAAGAAGGAGGATGAAGAGAGGTGATGAGTCACAAGGGAATGAAGAAGTTCACAATACTCAAACCCCACACAAATATATGTATACATACATATGTATTGGAAAATAAAATGTCGTCGAAAAGACTGATGTGACGGGATTGCCAAAATATAAAATTTTATTTTTATGTCTTCTTTATTTATTTACAAAAAGGAGGGGGACATCACACAAAACCCTCGAATACAGCTAAGAAAGAAAAATTTAACTAAACGGTCGTCCACGACTTCATCCGAGACAATCCTCGATGTTGCAGCCGTTCAAACATAAATTTGACACTTTCCTTAAAGAGGTTATTATGACCATCTCTCAGTTGGGCTGTTAAACCCTCTCTGACGACCGACAACACTAAACACAGTCACTCCATCTCTCTGTGATCAGCAAGCATCTCCCCTCAAAAAGTAACAAGCTCTTCATGAAGTGCAACAACTTTTTTCTCCACACGGTCATCCCTCTCCATGACCTCAGCAACTCTATCATCATTATCTCCCTGAGGACGTGCCATGAAATGAAGTAAGCGCTCCTCCATTTCAAGTAGAAGGTGCACCAAAAAATCAACTAACACCTGACATCCCACATGTGTCTCCTCCTCTATCATCGTGTCGAGATAAACTTGGCAGCCCACACTCTTACCCCCGCCAAAGGAAGAATTTTTCCCCACCCTCTCGGTGCCCTGCTCCATGGTACCCTGTTCCATAGCAACTTGAACCACAGTATCCACTCTCCCCTCAGTGACTTGATCAATAGCAGTCGCAAAGCCCTGAAGGTCGTCATCGATATCTGACGAGATGGAAGTGATCTTCAGAGCTCCGAAAATTACAAAGAAAATACAAAATGTATGATTAAAGCTACATACCTAAAAGTCAGTTCCAGTCAGAGGTGGTGTAAAAAAAAACTAGTGCGCTCTAACCCTCCACCCATAGAACATAAGTCCCCCCTTTTTCAGCTAAAGTCACATCTCAACTTCAACCTTGAGGAGTCGGGCCTCCCATAACAACCTAAAAGATCATTACTCCCCCTCAAGCAGAGGTCCCCCCCCCCCCCCCAAATCTCCTCCACAGCCTTCTCCTGTAATGAACCCATGAAGAAACCCGAAGATCCAACCCAATCCTTGCACTTCCCTGATCGTGGCTTTTGTACAACCTTTTTCTTACTCAACTGCCCAATTGAGACCTTGCTCGTCGTCTTCCACTTTGTTTCTAGTTTGCAAGTCTTCACCTGCATTTCACTCATCGCCTTAAGAAGCGTGTCCTTATCATTAGATGACGCTCCCCCGCTGTACATATTAGCAAACACAGGAGGAAAAGACGGAAACTCTCGAAGGGGGCGAAAGAATGTAGAAGGCGCAAGCTCCTCTATCCCATAACTTATTTATAGCGATTTGGGCACATAAATCTATGGAAATTCATTATTGCACAATTATATTATTTTATTATTTCTTACATATTGAAAATATTTCATTGTTCTCGTGTGTTGTGCAGCTTCCAAGAAATAAGAGAATTAGGGAACTAGAAATCTATATAACAAATACGCCTACGAATCTCAAGGCAGACGAGCAGCTCAAAAGAAGGATATGACAGACCAAAAGTAGTTGTTGATGGCCTTTTGGAATGAAGATTAGCAAAGAGAGTGTCTAGTTCGAGCGAAAAAAAGAACGTGCCAGAGAATTTCTCACAAGGCAACAATCAGCCCTCAGACCGATCAGCAAGAGGCGCTCTTTCAAACCACAGGCTGAAGAAGTCAAGGCGTAGCTCATGGCCGTCAAACTTCTTACCGGCCGAATCAGTCCTCCGATCTTATTTACCTCTGCAATTACCAAAAGGCTCCTCTGCAAAGTCAATGATGACAGAACTGATATGGAATTTTATAAAACTGAGACTTATTCCCACAAATAGGAGGTTCATATAATAAATAAATGTTCCTTCTCTTTTATTATTCTCTATTGTGCTCTCTCCATGTTTCTCATTCTTCCTTGTATACCGTTCTTTACCTTGGGTGTGTTCCCCAGACAGATTTGGATTCAAAAAAAATGTTAAATTTTGAATGGAGGCCAGCTTATTCAAATCTAATTATTATTTACCCCTTGTGAAAAAGTCTTCAAGCTTTATGAGTGGTGATGCTCCCTTCCATCGCTCTGCAAAGAACATGGCATAGAAAATAAAGCAGTGGTGGAGCCAACGTCGTTCATGCATCTAATATAAATATGTTGTTCTAAGAGATGAATATTTATCTATTATTTTTGAAATCATTCTTAAGAACAATGCATGATTAATTCACTAATTAGATGAATTAATTCACTAATCTCACGTCATTAGATGGATTTTTTTTTCTTTTAGCTTTTTAATTATTTTATGGTGTTCTTTTGGGGCATTTACACATTTACACACATCTCACCCATTTCCTATGTATTTAAATATCTACACCTAAACTTTGATTTTTATATTTATACCCTCCATATCTTTCATATTACATGAATAAATATGACTATTTTAACTTCTAAAATGTAAAAATTGATGTATTAATGTTTGACGCATCTAAATACATGAGAATTGATCAAGTGTGTGTATGTAAATTTTGAATACAAAAAAAATTGTTTAAGAGTTAGTTCTAATCCTTCATTAAAAGAATTAATAAACAAATTGGACTGTTAAAAGAGCTCGTCGTTCGCAAATAGCTCGTGTTCGGCTCGCCAAATAGCTTTTGTTTAATTCATTTGTTAATCAAATACGAATAATTTTTGTCGCTCAATTTTTAAACAAGCCAACATGAACAATTTTTCTTGAATCGTATTTGGCTCGTTGACTTGAATTAATTAAATAATTAAATAAATAATATTGTTTAACATTTTTATATTAATTTTTTTATGTTGTATTTAAAAATATATTAAATTTATTTATTTTTAATTATTCAAGCTAAATTAGAGGCAAACATGAGTTGAAATGAGCAAAAGAATTGGAATCGAGTCAAACACGAGTTTACCATTTACTTATCTTTTCGAACACAAGCCTGCTTTGAACGAAAAAAAAAATTTTGAATGAGCCGACCATGAATAAACATAGTACTCTCTTCAGCTGAGCTCATTTACACAAACTCCCATTTAATTTTTAGTTAACTTTCTTATCTTTATTGTTCATTAGCGAAGAAAATTATATATATATAAAGACAGGTCTAATGTGCCACTCCTCATGATTTTTTTATGGCATATTAGAAATCAGTTCTAAGTCCCCTGGGTCACGGGTTCGAGCCCGCCTAAGTGCATCTGACTTGCAGCACGAGATCAAGTAATTTGGCACATAAGGATGGTTGATAGCTCGTATCATAGCCTCAGACCATTCTTTTAAAATAATAAAAAATAAAATTAAAAAAAATTAAGTCGGGCCTAACTCTCTCATGCTCAGACTTTTATGATGAAGGCTCAGAAAAAATTAAGTCGGGCCTAGCTCGTATCATAGCCTCAGACCATTCTTTTAAAAAAAAATAAGTCGGATGAAGATGAAAGATATTGATTTAAAAAAAAAAAAACAGATAATAACAAACAATGAACTTTTTTTATTATAAATATAAATAAAAAACTCTCCATTATATTTAGTTATTTAAGTTATTTTGGACAATAATAGCAATTATGCCAATATATTTTAATACCCCTCTTTTTTAAAATTAGATATAATGAATATAATTTATTGTAAAAAAAAACTTAGCTTTATATTCATTCGAGCTAGATCGAGTGCCCGAATCATAAAGCTAACTCTATTATCACCACATAGAGTTTCCTAGGTTGCATATTGATTTCTATTAAACAGTGGAATTAAAATTTAAATAGAGTCGGCAAAATAAAAAAAATTAAGGGTTGACAAATATTTAATATTAAAATTTTAATCTTCTTAAAATTTTTAAAATTATTATAAACATTTAGACAATTAAAAATATAAAATTATTATTAAGAAGCTAAGTTTAGGAGGGCCAAATTTTTTGGCATGTTATATGATTTAGTGTTTAATAAAATCTAAGGGTGATGAGGAGTGTGTCCCTCAACCATTTCCTAGTTCCACCTTTGAGTATTATACTAATTTATAAAGTGAAAATTTTATGGGGTCATTTATATACTTATTACACAATTCTTATGTATTTAGATTTCTAAACCCCAAATTTTAATATTTGCATGCATTACACTCAAATTCTTAATATCATATCAAAAATATCACTATCATCATTCTTTTATAAGTGAAATACAATATTTTATGCATAGATTTGTCACACTGGAGAGTTATAAATATAAATATGAAAGTTTAGGTATTAGATATGTAAATATATCATATCGAACATGTCTTGGAACATGTCCGCGAAGAAGATCATACGAAAACAACCCACAACCGGATGGTCAAATGTATATGTTTGCTCTGGGGTCAAGACCAACTCCCAAAGGAATGTATCTCCTTGGTTAATTACAACTTGGTGAGCGCCCAAGAATACTCTTAATTAGATGAGTCATGCTTACATTTAGGTGATGACTAGTAGAGGTTGTCACAAAGAATGATTATTTCATGGTAACATCTCGATGTTTTCAAAGCTCTCCAGGGCAGAAATGAATCTCTCACATCTCATGTGAGTAGTGACTCATCGGCAATCAAGGCATATGAAATAATCAGTTTGTCCGCTAGGGTCGACCTGGCCATATGGGAAGAGGGTGAATCACCGTATCTCAAATGGGCAGTGGCTTATCCGCAATCGGAGACTTTGAGATGACATCGACGAAGCGTTAAAGGAGCAACATGGCTCAAAAGGGGTCATCAAAGGAAGGGAAGAGTAATCCTTAAACCTATGAGGTAGTCGGACCAGGGTACTACGGACCCGTCATCCCAAACTACTAGGACTCTAAGTCTCCCCAGTTGTGAAGGTAATCGACCCAACACGTCCAGAGATCCCAGGTGAGCAATCTATGAATTGTGTCATCCACGGGGACATCAATAGCTCTAAACTCAAATAAACAAAACTCTATCCTATGACCATCATGTGGGGAGCGCCGAGGTGTAGGACTTATACCAGCCGAAGTGGCGAGGAAGCCACTAGAAAGGAAGAGAAAGGAAAGTTCAACTACAAAGCTAAAAGCGTCCTAACAGTATAACTTACTCCTCGTCTAGGTTGAGGGAGCCTCTAACACCCTAAACATACTAGACAACCATCTAAGTAGAAATCTATGATGGGTCAGTCAGGTTGGAGAAGCACAGGAAGTTCTCCTTGGGACATGCATATGATGCACTTAGCTATTCAAGTTCTAATATGAAGGCCTTATAAGTATGACTTGGGTGAAGGTCATGTTATGCAACCCATTTTAACACCGGCCCAAGCCATGCAGGAAAGTAAAAACAAATTTTAAAATTTTTTGAATATTTTAATCTTAAGTTTTAATTTATATTCAAATTTTATTAGGATTTTATAGAAAAATTTGCAAACTTTAAGTCCTAGAGAGCCTAAGTGATTCGTTAGATTCCCAGACAAAAGCACAATAAAAAAAGTGAAGCAAATCCAAGCATACAAGCGTACAAGAAAGACAGTAAAACAAGCCAAATATAAACTAATAAAAGGTAGTCCCACTGGATCGGCGACAAATCCCAGAAAAGGAAAAAGGCGGCTAAACACCTCATAAGTATATCTGGTCCTAATTCTATACATAAATGAGAATTAAAATTAAGATGCAAAACAAGAATAAGCAGCTCCTGGTCCCCATCACGTGGTTCCGCCCACCTGGTGCCTTGAAACTCATGCTCGTACCTTATTTCTAGCACAAACTCTCCTAGGGACTCTAAAATTACATAGGAAAACGAGAAAAGGACTAGAGCTGCATGAAAAAAACGTTAGTGGGAAGCCAACAAACATGCAACACATACGAGTCATGTTTGTGGAAGGAGATAAGCAGCACCTGCAGAAAAAAGTTAGTCATAGTCATTACGTTGCTCCTCCTTGTTACACGTGGGGTGTGTATTTCAGGCATAGCTCCCTGTAAGAAGACTGACATAATATATTACTACTATGCATATCAAAACTGTAAACATGTAAGCACACCAAAAGTACAAAAGATGATGCCTGACTAGAGAAACCAAACCAGTAGAGAACTAAAGCCAGAACATTGAAAAAGATTACCTCGCATTCTAATCCTTAGCCTAACACATCATCTAATGTAGTGTCCTAACCAGCATCTGAGTGAGTATGGGGTTATATCAACAGGTTGGTGTATGTTTTGGCGAGTTCATCATCGTCGAACCCATCCTAAGGATCCAAGGATTCTAAGAGGTGTCACTAGATGTGGGTTTCGAAAAGCTTTTGAAAAATTGACCTTACATATGGTCTAAGATATGGATGCAAATAGTTTCAAAATAGGATTTGAAAATATGATGCATAAAGTAGTATATATATA
>NW_018164478.1:902605-909118 GCF_001263595.1 Phalaenopsis equestris | reverse complement strand
TATATATATATATATATATATTATACTTTCGAAATTAGGTTCTAAGAAAGGAAAAACCTAAGTCGCACCTATTAGACCATTTTTAATCACGGCGTGGTAGCTAATATTGCCTCACCGAGGCATCCTCATGGGCAATACTTGCTACTCCGTCGTAACCAACAGAGGCTCACTCATCTAATGAGGCAAGTCAGTTGTCAAGAAAACCGGGAGTGCACATGGAAATGCAAAATAACTATGCAAGGAGCAGTGACTCAAACAAGCTCAAACATGCGAGCAATGCAATATATGGAATGTCATAGGAAACAATCATGTAGGAGTGCATAAGTGTATATACAAACATATAAGAGGTGGTAAACCGCGACATAGGGGTGTTGAGGGGCAAAAGGTGTAGAGTAATGTGTTGCTAAGAGGCATGAGGGCATATGCTCGCAAATGCACTAAAGGGTGCAAGTGTGGATGTGCTAATGCGGGCAATGTGAAGAAAACATGCACAAATGCAACATACAAAATGGAAGTGAACAACCAATCGATTATGTCTGGAGTGTGTTACCGACTGATGAAGGGTCAAAGGTAATTGATCGACCCAACGTGGGCGATCGATCGACGAGGGATGGTCAATCAATACGATCAGACCAGTGGTGGCCAAAGGGTCAAGCAGATGAGGGTGATTGATCGGGTCGACGTGAGCGACCAAAGGGTGGAGGATGGTCGATCAATACGATCAAGCCCGTGGCAACGCCGATTGGTCGAATGAACCAAAGGTGGTCAATTGTGTTCAGTGTACGGGCGATTGACGAAAAATGTTCATACGATACGATTAAACCGGTGGCAAACGATCAATTGAGTAGACTGACGATCGTCGATCAGGCCGGTGTGGGCGACCGATCGAAGAAGCATGCAAAAACATATGGTTTTTAATGCATATTTTAAATTCAGGTCACACACCTTATAAAAATGCATACAAATGCAACATGAGACCTGATTAGGCCCGAATAGAAATCATGTTATGCCAACTTATCTGTTTCTCAAACAGATGCAGATTGTGATTGTCACGATGATTCTCCACAACTCTATTTGGTAGCATCCTTCCCGCAACGACATTGATTTTTGTAGGGCGGATGAGGATCATTTACATGTCCTTTCTGAGGCATATGAATATCGTATTGTACAGTCTTTTTCATTGACCGAAAATGATTTTGCCTGAGACCCGCACTCAAGATGGAGAAGGTGCAAGAGAGATGAAAGAGTCGAGGGAACGAATTACAGATGTAATAGTTGGAGGTTGATTGGAAGGAACACTAGTTTTTTATTACTTTTTATTATAATGATTGTTGAAAACATTCACTGTTTATTGTATCTATATTTTAAACAGACACATTTGATATTTATTGTATTAGTTTTTTATGCAAGTAATATGTATTTCTTTTCCTTTTGCATGTATTGTTCTCCCGCTTGGATGGTCGATGAGGCAATCATGGGTAATATATGCATCATAAATATTACATGTTTTTTTGTGGGTTTTGGAAGATTAATTATGAGATGTTTGACCTTGTGAGTTCTTCTGGATGACATGTATGTCACTATTGATTGGTGTCATATCTAAAATCTTGATGAAGACAACCAAGTTCCTCTCCTTTTTCAGTGTTATGCCTTTTGAGATATCTTTTTTTTTTGTGATATGCACATGTGACACACAAACTCAGTATTATGCAGGTTAAAGGCAACCAAGAACCCCTTTTTATAAGGTTTGTTGTCTTCTTGTAGTGATAGATTTGTTGGTATATTGAGCTCTCTGAGAGCTCGTTGCCGCATAAAACTTTAATTAATTATTTCTATTATTAATTTTTACTAGTGTTATCTAACAATATTTGTTTTAAAGCCTTTAAGAAAGATGAGCTCAAAGATTTCTGGTACCTCCAGAGGATTGCACTGCTGCTGCGGACTACAATGTTTCATGCTTACTTTGCGGCAACTACATAGCTACGAGAAACAGTTTTACAAATGTCCAAGAAGAAGAACAAAGAATTGTTACTTCTTAAGTGAGAAGATGGGTTAAAGGATTTCACCGCCAAGAGTGATCAGACGTAAAGAGTTTCCCTGAATGACGTTTTATCTCGTGACCTACAATAACTGCATTTTAAAAATAATATTATCATATTATTGATTGTTATTTTAGTAGTCCATTTTTTTAAAATTTTGATAGTCATGTTATTCACTGTTTAGTAAAGTGTCTATTTTTATTTTGTAATGTTCGAACTTGATATTTACTTTCAAGTATAGGATGAGCTATTATAAACAGTTCTGTATTGTAAACAATATTACAATATATGAGTAGAATGGTCATTTGTCCAGAAACAGCTACAACACAACTATTTTTGAACTGTAAAAAACAAACAAACAACCCGCAGCAGTTGCCCCATATTTACTTCCTGTCACAGCTGCTGCGCAACAGCTTATCAATAAACTGCAGCTGCCCCATATAGACCCTTCAAAGTAAAAATTCAAAGATATGTGACAAATTATGTTTCAAATGTCATTGGATATTGTTTAGATCATTTATAGAACTTCACATCATGTTTTAAAGGAAAAAAAAATTGAAATGATGTTTTGATGGAACATATTTTTTGTACATGTACTCTCAAGCCCACAAGTCAAATTTCAATGCAAAACACCAAAATATGCAACAAATCATGTTTCAAATGTTATTGGATATTATTTAGATCATTTATAGACCTTCACATCATGTTTTAAAGGGGAAATTTTTTTTTTTTGAATCTCATTGTAACCACCTTTTTACCACTTTGTACCCTCATGTTATTCAATCAAGGTTCATTAAAAGCCATCAACTTGAAGAACAAAACAGACAAAAAATATCATAACAAATTTTAAACTAACCAAAATTATTACAAAGCTTTTTCCTTGAAAAAATAGTCTTACGCCCTTAGTTTGACCTTTTTGTATCTTCACTAAATTCATAGAAATTCTATTGGAAAATAACAGTTTGTATATGGTTATACCCTCTTTGTAACTCTTCATACCCCAATGGTGCTCAAAATAGCTTAATAGATAGTATAAACAAAATATTTGGGATATCAAACTTGTAAACCAAGCTTATACTAGAAGGCTGGATCACATATGAAAGAAGCGTGTGAAAAAAAAAATTAAAATACAATATTTGATATGTCACCGGCCGAAGAACAAAGCAAGATTGTCTTTGTCCCAGTCAAACTAGAAGCTCGAATTCCCCCACGAGAAAACCCTAGAGAGAGGGAGAATGTATGTGCTTGAAATCTTGAAAATATATCGTGTCATAAAATTCTAAGAGGAAATAGAATGTGCACATGCAGTAAAACCCCTTGAGTAAATAGCGAATGTGCGCATTAGTTTCGGGTCGGATTGGGCCACCTCATTTTCTTATTTCTATTACACATGTTGGACCCAAATTAAAGCCGGTACAATTTCGAGTCCTACTGGACTCCAAATTACATAGGAAAAAATTGAGAATGCGCTTTATTTGTGGAACACAAATTAGAGAGTTCCACGCCTCATGATGTCATTGGAGTCCGGATGTAAATCTACATCCGCACTCCGAATGTAATATTTTTTTCCTAAAACAGATCCTCTAATTTCCTAGCTCATCAAGTTAAATGTGTGACCAGATTATATTAATAAGAAAATTTTACCAACATATCACATCATTCTTATGTATTTACACATCTAATATCTACAATTTGATATTTAAACTTATGGCGCATCTTAAATTTATGCATGAAGAAAGTATACTTCACTTTTAAAGAAAGATAGTGATAGTGATATCTTTGATGTGACATTAAAATTTTGAGTGGTATGCATCTAAAATATATAAATGCCCCTAATAACAAGTGATGCCACTCATGACTGATCACTCCTCCATCATGACTGCAAAATAATGAACAAAACCAGGAAACCATGGACAAATATGCTTATATTCCAAAAAAATAAGAAAACAAAAAAAGACAATAAATAAAAAAATCAACTTTTGCAGCACCAGAATACAAAAAGCCATGATCTAGTCCAGAAACAAAAATGGACATGAAATATAACTTAAAAATGAAAATTGATTCATCTATCATTTCTCAAGCTCATAAACTTAACTGATTGTTACAGCAAAGAATCACCAATCGTTACAGCCAGCGAGCTCCAGCCAAGCCTCACTCAAGAAACTCCTCCATCAGGCCCTACCACACAAGCAAAGCGCAGACTAATCAAAAAGACAATATAAAAAGACAAGCATTGATCAAACAGTTATATCTAAACACCAAACCTGTGAAATAAATGGTTCAGAATCTGTGCGTTTAATAAAATGCAGGGAGTGCTGAGTGAGGGAGATCGTATGGTCACCCATGCAAACCTCACCTATGTCTTCAAGCACTTTTACTCGGATATAAGGATCCTTTGGTGGAACCATATCCTGAAAATATTTCTCAATATTACATAAATATGTGTAACAAAATGAGAAAAATGTCAAAATAGTCCGGGACTTCTTTTCAGGAGGCCATTTTAGTCCCAAAATTTATAAAAATATCAATTTAGTTAGCGAACTCTTAAAATTTGGGGAGTATTTTGACACTATACTCATAAAAAAAGTATATATGTTCACAAGGGAATGATTCAAGACCACTAATAGAGAATTACCACAGTCAAATCTAGATCCAGCTCTGACATGTATGACTCTATGGCTGCAGAATGGTTTTTGAAATACCCTTCTTCTGAATAATTAAGTTTTTCTTGTATTTCTTGAGGAAGCACGGGGCCAATCTTCCATCTCAAGCTCTGAATTAGTTCGGCTCGATTATACCTATTTAATTGCAGGTCTCGAGCTCAGTCTAATGGGTAAAAACATGGTTCGGAGTAGGGTGTAACTGAGTCCAGCCAAGGCTTGGCTCAATAAGTGGCTCGTGAGCTGGGCTCAATGAGCTAACATGGCGAGCCCGACGAGCTAACACGCCGAGCTTGAGCCAAACCCGAATTCACTCGTTATCTCGTGAGCTGGCTCATTTAAACAAATATTGATATAAAATATACTCAAAATATAATAAATTAAACTATTAAAAAAATTAAAAAAAAAAACTATTCAAATTATATATCAATTTATTTCTTATATTATCTTCTAATTACTCATTATAATTGTCATTTTTCTATAACACTAGTTTGAATTGATATTATTTTTCCTCTTTCATAATAGATAAACCGGCCTGAACTCGTAGAATTAAGCTAGAGCTCGACTCCTTTCATTTACACCCCCAGCTCGAAGCACCCTTGAAGGTCAAGTTTAGCGAAAGAAAGGCTTGTACCAAGAAGCTTACATGTAAGCCATGAGACAGCGTTTATTGCGTGTTAGAGAAAGGTGATGTATAACAGCTCCAAAGTGATCCTCATTTCTAGTTGTTTGTATATCTAAATTTGCTTCTTCGTTTTTCCTGTTCAAAAGCAGAAAACCCAAATGTGAATTATAGCATGGAGATTGATGAAATAGCCGTAAATATTTTCGAGAACTTCAACACGAGATTTTTACGTGGCATTGCACTCGAAACACTATTATTTACAAATCTAGCACCCTTTTTCATCCATTATTCAAATTCTCATTCAAATATCAAAATTCACCATAAACTACCGATCCATATTTTTCATTTTTATGAAATTCTCAATGGTTTGACCATGACATGTAAATGCATCAGTTTGGTAGTTCAAAAAATCACCTGGATGATAGTTTGTATATAAAAATATTTTAAGTGTTGTGCATGTAATTATCCCATAGATATTTTAGATGGAACACAAAAACACAAGTTTAATCCTAACTCGTCTAGTTTAAAGGACTCACCTAATCAATGTCTGAAGCTGTAAGTTATGCTCTTTGCATTCTTTAATAACTTGCTCAAATGTCTCATTCTGCAAAAGGAAAATACAATTAAATTATAATAAAAATATATTCTATAATCATAAGTACCTTTAGAAAAAGAAATTATGAACTAAAATCCAGAATTTTAATTTACTTGGGACTATGGTAAGAAAGTGAGTCGTGCCTGTTACTGGATAGAATAAAGTACATGAAGGTAAGAGGTTTCATTTAAAGGGGCATTTACATACATACCTGTTGACCTCAATTTTTCGTGAGGTCTAGTATTCCTCGTAGGAGTTAGGATCTAGCCTTAGGGATCTTCCTGCGACTATCTTAGAACCTTAGAAGTGGGACCCGCCTCGTTTTAGTTCGACCCGCTTCCGTCCCTTTCTGGAGTTTCGCGTGTGTGGTATCAACTTCTAGCACTTAGAAAGACGAAACCAACATGAGGAAACCCAAAAGGGATTCCCTATAGGACCTTCCTGAGCCTTAGGGTGGCCTTTTGCACAATTCGCACTCCCGCGCGCACAAGCTTCGCAATTCGGAGAGTCGATACGTCTGATCGCCGCAATTCGCATTGCCTGCATTGTTACTTGTCGAATGCTCAATTAAACCTTTTGGGACGATCGATCGCG
>NW_018164478.1:899594-902332 GCF_001263595.1 Phalaenopsis equestris | reverse complement strand
CCCTTTCTCGTTCTCGAGCCGACCGAACTCATCTTCCTCCGCGCGAGGGAGGGTTGACCCCGTTCGTCCTTGCCTGACATGCTGCTGCCCGCGGCCTTCCTTCCCGAAGCGGTGTCAGTCTTTATGAGCTGTGGCTTTCCTTTTCTTGATAGTTTGACTCTGGGAAGTTTGTTCCCTAGTACACTCGAATGACATTTTTTCTCTTCTTCTCGATGTTTCCCTCACTGCCACTAGGTTGGCCGCTCGGTCTGAGATACTTCGGAGGCTTCGCACTCTGCGAGCAGGGAGCACTTCCTTTTTTCTTTTTTCTTTTTTCTTTTTTTTTTGGCCCGATTCGAGTGCCGTGGACCTTGGGGGGGCTTTCTTTTCTCTTCTTCTCTATTCCCTGCCTATAAGGAGAGTTCCTTGTTGTTTTGTTCGGGGTTGTTGAAAATTTAGCTAGAGGAGATTGGAAAGGAGATTCTTGTGAGAGCATATCTTTGAGGTAGCCTCTTGTGTTGCTTCGGTGGCTTCGCCCTCTGCGAGCAGGGAGCACTTCCTTTTTTTTTTTTTTGGCCCGATTCGAGTGCCGTAGACATTGAGGTGGCTTTCTTTTCTCTTCTTCTCTTTTCCCTGATTTTATTTGGATATATTTTCTTAAGATATTCACTTCAAGTGCATTTGGAAATGAAAATGTGAGCATGTGTTAATGTTAAACTTTGTTACTTACTTAAACTAGGGAGACTATGGCATCCTTATGATTATTGTGACATGTTTATGTTGGAAGCATTTAGGGAGTTAAGGCATGACTTTGAAGTGATTTTTGCTCCTCTTGCAAGCATGTTGGGATTTCGGCTTTAGCATCTTATGACTGGTTCTTGCTTAAGATGAATGCTAGGGAGTTCGCTTTACTTCTTATACATATGTGGGGGATATGTAGGGGCTCGGCTTTGGCTTCCTGTGGCTTTCCCTGGCTTGAAATATATGTTATAAGAAAACTTGTTTAATTTGGAAAGTCTTGTATCTTGTTTTGAGAATTCGGCTTAACTCTTCATGAGGCATCTCCCCTGTTCATATATTTGTTGGAATAATTTCATGCTTAGAATGTTTAGACATGCAGGTCGTTCCTCGGGCTTAAAATGGCTAGAGCTTTAATGTTGTATGGCTCAATTATATCAATGCTTGGGCTTGATTTAATCTTGTTGAGCTCTGACTTTGGCTTTTGAGTTTTCGTTGAACTCGATTTTGGCTTCTTGTTTCTCGTCGAACGCTGATTCGATTTCTGGTTCTTGTTGAACTTGGTTTTGGCTTGATTTGAAGTCACGGTTTTGGGGTGAAATAGCTATAGCTTTAATGCTTTATGGAAGTCTGGATTTTGTTATCGGTTGATATCGTTAGGCTCGGTTTTGGGCTTTAAATGTCTCGGCTTTGGGCTTTTGTTGGTATTCAGTTTTCATTTCAAGAGTATGGGATGTTGATTTTTGTTGTGGGGCTTGAGCCTTGACTTGCATTGAGGTGTTAAAAGTTCTTTTCCTGGCTTTAAGGGCTCTTGTGTTTTAGCCCTGCTGCACTTTGTTTGGCCTTTGCGGGATTTGGATTGACTCTAAGGTGGGGGCTATCTTTGCTTGTTTTAGCCTTGTTGAGCTCGGTTTTGGCTTTGTTTCTTGTTGGGCTCGGTTTGGCTTTAATTGAGGGCTGTGTCGCTTTGTTCAGCCTTTACCCGAGGAGTGGTTGGGAGATGGCTTTGCTGGCTTTGGTTCCTACCCCTTACCTGTGAAGTCTATTGCAGGTCTTTGGGTGTGATTTGGCTTTCCGTTTCTCGTCGAACGCTGATTCGATTTCTGGTTCTTGTTGAACTTGGTTTTGGCTTGATTTGAAGTCACGGTTTTGGGGTGAAATAGCTATAGCTTTAATGCTTTATGGAAGTCTGGATTTTGATATCGTTAGGCTCAGTTTTGGGCTTTAAATGTCTCGGCTTTGGGCTTTTGTTGGTATTCAGTTTTCATTTCAAGAGTATGGGATGTTGATTTTTGTGGGGCTTGAGCCTTGACTTGCATTGAGGTGTTAAAAGTTCTTTTCCTGGCTTTAAGGGCTCTTGTGTTTTAGCCCTGCTGCACTTTGTTTGGCCTTTGCGGGATTTGGATTGGATTTGGATTGACTCTAAGGTGGGGGCTATCTTTGCTTGTTTTAGCCTTGTTGAGCTCGGTTTTGGCTTTGTTTCTTGTTGGGCTCGGTTTGGCTTTAATTGAGGGCTGTGTCGCTTTGTTCAGCCTTTACCCGAGGAGTGGTTGGGAGATGGCTTTGCTGGCTTTGGTTCCTACCCCTTACCTGTGAAGTCTATTGCAGGTCTTTGGGTGTGATTTGGCTTTCCTTGCTAGGCCTGAATCGTCTTGAGAATTGTGGATGAATCGAGTTCGCCATCCCAAAATTTAGGATTACTTTAATTACCCTTCCGTGTTCGTCAGGGGAGTGTTGTAGCGGCTATTGGTACTTCTCCTGTTTGCCCGAGCCGTGGGCCTCTCTGTGCCTCGGGTTGCTATAGCCGTGAGCCTCTCTGTGCCTTGGGTTGCTGTGGCCGTGGGCCTTGCTTGTGCTTCGGGTTGCCTTTGGCTGTGAGTCTTGGCAGTTGTCCCTTGCTTTTGCTGTGAACCTTTTTTTTTGTCCCTGTTCCTTGCCTTGGCCGAGAGCCCTGTGGGCTGTTTCCCCTTCTCTGTTGACCCTGGCCGTGAGTGTTTATGTGGTTTGATGGGAAGATTTCT
>NW_018164478.1:897595-897972 GCF_001263595.1 Phalaenopsis equestris | reverse complement strand
AAATTAAATAACAATCCATAGGTTTTCGAGGTCGTTTGCCTCGCGCAACATAAATCCTCCACCTTTTTCTTTAGGCATTCGTATAGCTCTGCCGTACGATTTAAGCCCTAAACTCGTTCTAGGTTCCGAGGTTGTCGTCCGATACGACCTAAACCCTCATATCTTCCTGGCAATTTGAGTGACCCTGTCAGGCAAATATAAGCCCTGATTAAATAAAATTGGCAGGATGAAACACTTTAATAATTTCTTTGCAAAATTGGAGCCAAATCATAAGATAGACTGGGAACCTACTGAGGTTCGCCTCAGGATCTGTGGCTTCCCCTAGTTTCTCTTCATTTGGATTCTTTAACAATGTTCCAGATTTGAGTTTTTCCCCC
>NW_018164478.1:874160-897489 GCF_001263595.1 Phalaenopsis equestris | reverse complement strand
ATAGGGGTTTGCCCTTATAGGAAGCTTTTCCGAACCCAGCTTAAAATAAACCCTATTTAATTCTTCTGTATTAAATAGGGGAACTTGTCGGCAAATAAAACGGTTTCGCATACCAAACGGATGTCATATCTTTCTTAGTTTATTTGATCGAGCCTCACCCTCAAATCTTGTGTTTATCCCTCGGGATAGATACAAGATTTGAGGTTGAGTGCTCTTTCAATTAAACTGTGAAAAATATGAGGTCGGTTTGATTTCATATTTTTCTAAAATTATATATATATACGTAAATTAAAAAGTCCTTCCGAAGCAAGCGACGGGATTTCGATTCTGGCGACCGACAGCTTCTTACGGGCGACCCCCAAACATTAACTTTTCCCCTTTTAAGCGCCGACAATACCACACAATTCTTTATATAATTACATATCTAACACCTAAACCTTTATATTTACATACATAACATTCAAATCTTTGACATCAAATCAAAAATATCACTATAACTTTTTAAAAGTGAATTACACCTTTTAATGCATAGGTTTTTAAAACAAAGATGTTATAAATGTAAATATCAAAATTTATGTGTTAGATAAGTGAATGCATGAGAATTGTATGGTAAGTTCGTACATTTTTCTAATTTAAATTAGCGCACAAACAAATCAAGGAAAAGAATATGTACATTGTAAGCTGTAAGCTGTCCTGCCTCACAAGAAGCCAATTCCCTCAATAGCTGAGATGCTCTTCGCCCATACATCTTTAGCCCAAACTTATGCGGCTGCAAAAAGCAGAAATAAAAATATATGATTGCCCCATATATCAATGCACAAAATAAACTCGCTTCACGTCTCAATGTATTGAGGGTGCTTTATTCAATTGAGTATTTCCAAAAGCAAAAAAAAGAAAGTTTTGAAAGGATAAACAATATACACTTTGGTTTAATAAATATAATATTGGGAGAGGAAACGAAAAATATCCGGTTTTTGGTTGGATAGAGAAGCTCTGGAGCACAATCGCATTTGGTTGGGCTCAATTACCCTGACCAAACAAAAAAAAAAAATTTTAAGTTTATATTTTGTGCTCGCAAACCCCTATTTGAAGCTGAGATCATGCACGATTATGAGTTTATATTTAAATTCTGTGACTTTATACTGGAAATTACATTCAAATTTAACTGTTTTTTCTTTTTTGTTTTCTAAGTTTGAACAAGTGTGCAGGATTACAACGCGCATGTTTTTTTCAAAATACAACGTTTTCTAAAGTATATTTGATCTGAAGCCCAAAAAAAAAAATGCACAGAAAAGTTTTAAGAATTCCAAGTCCTGCCTGGGATCAAGCCAGCCCTTGGGAGGGGACCGTTAAGCTCCTAATGATGTATGGAAGAGAATTTGAGGGGAAAGTTTGAATGTGTTTTGAGGGTGTTTTATTAGGCTGAATTACCTAAGGCAACCCTAAACCCTAAACACTAATCCTAAATCCTGAACCCTAAAACCCTAGACCCTACAGACATACATACATAAATAAATACATACATATACATATACAGACATACATACATATAAATATGCACACGTACATATAGAGAGATATACACACATTCATACATACATACACACAGACATACATAAATACATACATACTGACACATACATACATACATACATATAGACACAAACACAGACAGATAGACACACATACATAAAGACGTACAAACACTAAGGCATACAAAAATATATAAATACAGACATACATACACAAATACAAACAAACAACAAACATACGTATGGACATGCCTACACACGCACACGCGAGCGCGCGCGCACACACACACACACACAGACATACTTAAACAAACAAACATACTTAAACACACGCACACATACATACATAAAAATTTACATACTAACATATATATATATACATACCGACATGCAGACACACAAAAATAAATACATACAAACATATACGCACACATACATATAGACATACATGCACACATACAAACATACATACAAACATGCCTACATACAAATAGACATGCATACATACATACAAACATATATATATACATACATACACATAAACATACAAACATACATACAGACAGACATAGACTCACATGCATACATACAAACAGACATACAAACATACATACAAACAAACATATATACATACATACCGACATACAGACATGCAAATATACAAACAGACATTATAGACATCACATACATATAAACATTACATACATACACATATACTTACATATAGTACATACAGACATACATAAGACTCTCTCTCTCTCTCTCTCTCTCTCTCTCTCTCTCTATATATATATATATATATATATATATAGTAATATTAATAATAAATAGCAAGTTTATAGAAAATGCAATAATTAAAAAAATAAGGACACAAATACTCCATAAGAAGTATGGGTGAAGAAATAAAATTCCTTCACACTCAATATAATGCATGAAAAACTATGAATTCACTATAGCAATGACTTAAGATGGATAAATTTAGACTACCATGAAAAAGTTCATTAAAGCTTTGGAAAAAGGTAAAATTAATTACTTACAAGATTGAAAGCAACGCAATAGATGTGTTGGATCAAGTTCTATCAATAGTATGTTGCGTCGATACCTAGTCTAAAAGCAACTTTGTCTTTATTACGATAAAGACAATTTAGTCTTTATTATATTATTATTGGATATAAATAAACTTATTATGTTTAAAGTTAGAGTATGCATGAAGATTGAATTGTGAGCCTTAGGTTTAGGGTTTGGGAGAGATTTCCTACCTCTCTAATTGTAGGAATTTGGAGAGATTCCCTACCAAGCTTATCTTTTGTATTTTTGTTGAGTTGTTGAAGAATTGAAGAAAATAGCATTTTGTCCAAATTTTTGTGGAAAAGCATGCCGATTTTGAAGTCAAATCGTATTAAATTGATATCAAAGCTCGCTCCATTGGGAGACCGATCACAGAAGAGAGGATAGATTGAGACAGAAGCCAAAGCAAACAGAGATTCCTAAAGGTATCGATCGACTCGACAGAGATTCAAAACTCGCTCTGGACTTCCGACGTGCCCTCGTGCTCGAATCTCCTGCAAAAGAATAATACATTCACGACCATGCTAGCAGCGCGAGTCCGTCTCGCCTTCATCTGTCTCACATAGCAACGAAAGTATAGCAAACCGTCTCGCTATTTGTATCGTGCACAGTAACAACGGGATCGTGTGCCACCTCGCCTTCCTCTATCCCAACGGACACAACAACAATATGATTATGTGTCATCTCGCCTTCCTTTGTAGCACACAACAATGATGGGATCGGGTGTCCTCTCGCCTTCCTCTGTCACATGCAGCAACAACGGGTTCGCGTATCTAACATTCCGTTATCGGGAAGGAAGAATCAAAGAGCCAAAAAGATAGGAGAGAAAGTAAGAAATCGGGCATTCGAAGAAAGGGGAGGAAATGAACAGCCAAAGAAGAGGAAGCGATGAGACGGAAGCCAGGAAGGCATATTCGCTTTATAAACAACATGACAGGGGCGAGAGTTTACTATCCAGAAGATCGGAGAGTGACTTCGGTAACAAGCCAAAATCGAAGGAGTTCTGTCGAGCTTAGAGCGGTCCTGTGCGAATGAGAAGCAAGAAAGGTGGGAGAGGTGGAGGAGAGCCCGTGCACTAGCATGCCAGCAAAACCGAAGAGGAAGGGAAGGAGCATCGCGGAAGAAGGGAAGAGGCAGTGTCACAGGCCGACAGACTCGTGTGGATTACGTGAAGAAGAGGAGATCTCCATTGTTCGAACCAAGTCAAGCCTTGCCATGCTCAAAGAAGAGAAGAGGAGAGGAGGGAGCATCGTAGAGAAGAAGGGAGAGCCGAGTTCGTGCGTGGGAAGTCGAAGCAGGCTCTCGATCCATATCTCTCGTGCGAGGGAAAAAAAAGTTGCATATGGAGACCAATCACAACCCTTTATCTTTAATTTTTTTAAAAAAAAATTAATAATAAATGGGGCCCACTGCCATACACTTTTTGGGGATAAACGGCCGTGATTAGAGACCGTACGCAGAGGTGCATATGATCTCCAATCACAGCCCTTCATCATTAATTTTTATTTTAAAAATAATAATAATAAGTGAGGTTCACTGCCATACACTTTTTGGGGGATGGAGGGTTGTGTAGGGTCTTTAATCGCAGCCCTTCATCTTTAATTTTTTTTATAAAAAAAATAATAATAAGTGGGGTCCACCGCCATACACCTTTTGGGGGGTGGACGGCTGTGATTGGAGACTGTAAGCAGGACTGTGTACGGTCTCCAATAACAGCCCTTCATCTTTAATTTTTTCAAACAATATAATAATAAGTTGTGTCCATTGTCATACACTTTTTGAAGATGGAAGACTGTGATTGCAGACCGTATGCAGAACTCCGTATGGTCTCCAATCACATCCCTTCCTCTTTATTTTTTAAAAAATAATAATAATAAAAAGTGTGGTCAGCTGTCATACACCAGACCACACTTTTTGGGGGGATGGACGACTGTGATTGGAGAGCGTACGAAATTATGCATACGGTCTTTTTTCGTGTGAAAAAAAAGTCGGAGACCTTACGCAGAACTGTGTACGGTCTCCAATCGCAGTTATACGTATGCAATTTTGTGAGGGGTGTTAGAGCCAAAGGTAAGATAAAAAGTTTAAAATGATAAATTTATAAAATTTAATATATCATTAACTATTAATAAAAATGTTTAATTGAATCAAGTTTTAAGTTAAAGAAGTTGCGTAGAAAAAATGGTTAGTGATTAATTTTATTATTTATTTAATAATAACTTGTCATGCAATATAAATGTATAAAACTATGTGTGTACACACACATACGTGCGCGCGCGTGCAAATTACATAACTAGAAAGTTATATTAGGAGAACCAACTTTATTATCAATATTTTATGAAGCTTAAATTTTTTAAAGGAAATAATTAAATGAAGATAACGATTAGTAAAATAATAATAAAATAATATGATAATATCAAATGGTCAAATTAAGGCAAACTGTTTTTTAATAAAAAGATTAACATATAGTAAATGAATAATAATTCCTTATACATTTGACTTTAGACTTCTAATTCTTGATAAGTGAAGAGAGCATTTATAATCATCTGCATCGAGGTGGGTACTCGTGTTCTTACACTATGATGATATTTTGTTTCTATTAGACCAAATACATTTATTGGTACTACAATTAGCTATATTGAAATTACTACAAACTCATGATTTTGAATTCTATTAAATTTTTGTTTATACTGTAGGAATGATATGTGTGCACATCAGTATTGAATGATTTGACTGCTATGCAAATGAGAAGTAATTATTTTTTTATTAAATGTTTTTACGTGCATGATTGACTATGATGGAGTCACCCCTTGATAGGACTAGTGGGAGAACACTAAAGTACCAATGCGCGTATATGAAAAAGAATATTGATATTGATGTTTCTTAATTGACATAATTTTTAGACGGTGCTCCTGTGATAGTTGTATACATATGAAATGATATTGATATGACATTGATATAAACCCTTTAAATAATATGTTAATATTGATTTATAAAGAAGCTCTTAACTGACTGCATGTTATTTTGTTTCTTGTATTTGTAGTTCAGGAGTATGAGTATTCACTGACTCATTTAGCTCATTATTATTTTAAACTAACTTTTCAGCTTAATTAAGCGATTAAAGATGAGTGATATAAGAGAAACGTTTATAAAAGACGTGGACAACCAATAACAAGATAATATAAATTGTATCGTTTCAATTTAATTTGATTACTGACTCTTCCATTCGTTAAATTTTAGATGAATATAGAAAATTTAATTTCACACCATCCGACCGTCTGTTTCCGTCTTGGATAATTTGATGCCTCGTGTCGGGTCGTGACAGCATACAATCTAGCCTTTCTCTGACACGTGCAGCAACGACGGGATCGGGTGCTGCCTTCGTGATCGAACCCTACAAAACAGTTGTGATTGTAGGTTTGTCGCTTCGTGGCCAAACCCTGCAATACAGTTGCAATCAGAGCTTGGATTGACGTGATTCAGGGACACTAAATTGTGGTACAGTTGAGAGAAAAACTAGCTAAGAAGAGATGGCGGGATTTCAAGGTATAAAATTTTGACTTTAAGATTGAAATTTTTTCTGGAAGAGATGACAACCAATAAAGTAAATGATTTGAAGTTAAAATTAGAGGAAGAAATCGACCAAATCAAATCTAGGATGGAAGAAAGGTTTGTTACAATGGAGGATGAGTTTTCTTCTATGGAGAACCGAATGGAGGTCTGATTCGAGAGCATGAGAAAATTTGATAAATGATAAAGAGACTCGTTGAGATGGAATCCAAGCCCCTGTCTGCGACTCAATTTGTAAAACATATAGGCCAAGAGATTGAACGCGAGGAATATGAGGAAAACATGCACCAACACGAACCCCCTCACAGGGCTTCGATTGGGGGTGGATTGGAAATTTCTGATGGATGTGGTTTGGCTGAAACATGGTAAAGAGATTATGCAAGAGTTATCGGGGAGCACGAAGAAAAAAGGAGACAAGCATGGAGAGGATATGGCTATAATCGAAGGAAGGATTTTTACTCTCGATACATGGGAGGAAACAATTAAGGGAGAGAAAGTACCTTAGGAAGTTCAAGAAGTCGATCTTCGAAGGAGAAAACACACATGAGTGGGTGTATCTGGTGGAGCGATACTTCGTCGTGAATGAGTAAGATGAGGAGGAGAAACTCATGACGCAAGATTATGTTTGGAGGAGAAAGCCCTAGCCTGATTTCAATAGAGGGAGTCTATATACCCGATCCGTTCATGGGATGAATTTAAGGACTATTTATTGAAACATTTCTGAGTCATTTGAGAAGGAGACCAACATGAGCAATTATATGTCTTGACTTAGGAGGGGATGATCATGGAATATAGAGAGAGATTTGAGCTATTGTCGGGAAGGCTGAGGGGGCTTTCTGGAGCAGGATTGGAGGAGAATTTCATGAAGGGCCTAAGCCCAAAATATGGGTAGAGCTTCGACTATTGAGACCGTTGGGATTGATAGAGACAATAGAGCTCGCCTAGATAGCAAAGGACAAGAAACAGATGAAGAAGGACAACACGAGCAACACAGATGGAGCGTCATACCGATCTGCTACAAGCACGACGACATCAAAATCTCAAACAGTAGAAGTTCAAAGGGAGGCTGCACGGGGCATGAATAATGGGCAATCAAGAGCCTTATAGAGACAGACGTTCTTGAGAAGCCAAGGAATTATGTTTTCGGTATGCCAAGATGTTTACCCTAGGACATGGTTGCAAGGATCGAAACTTAGAAGTTTTCATGGTGGTGCACGACGATGAGGCAAAGGAGGAGAAAATATAGACGGTTGTGGTGGAGGAGGGACACTCACTTTTGCCTACCTTGAGGACAATGTGTCTTTTGAGGGCGAGAGTATTGTTCCGTTGGTACCTAGCCTAAGGATAAATTTATTTTTTGTATGCCTAAAGACAATTTAGTCTTTTAGTATTACTATTGTTGGGTATAAATAGACTTATTATGTTTACGGTTAGAGTATGCAAGAAGATTGAGTTGTGAGTCTAGGTTTAAGGTTTGGAAGAGATTTCCAACCTCTCAAATTGTACGAATTGGGAGAGATCGCCTATTTCTCAAATTGTAGGTGTTTATCTTTTGTATTTTTGTTGAGTTGTTTGAAATATTGAAGAAAATAGTATTTTGCCCTAATTTTGATGAAAAAGCGTGTCAATGAGGTCGGATCATGTCCTAGTGATACAAAAACACTGTTAGCAAGACCAGTGACATCCCACAGAGCAGGAAATAGAAGAAAAGGGGAAAGAGGTAGAGAAAATATTTTGAATATTGTGATTGTTAACCATAACACCTAAAAGAACGAATCCCCTAAATAGCTCTTCGACCATTCATCATAGAGTTTGGGTGTCACGGGCTACGCCACACCTATACCTTATAGTGAATGAAAAAAAAAAATTATTAGCCACACCTATATTTTGTAGTTAATGAAAGAAATAAATAAATGATTATCCTACTATAGACATGTGGGTATCATGACCAGAAACTTAACGAACACAGGTGTGCAACTCCCTATGCAAGTAACTGAGAAGAGTTGCAACATCTCATGGGTTTCTTATCATCCTCAACTCGATATTCAACAAGCTAATCTCTCTAGACTTCCTAGCCATTTAGTGGGGTAACTTCATATAGCCACCACACAATAGAGAATTCACCTACTAGCTCGCCATATTGGCCCTCGCGCGATAAATGGGATCTTTTTGGAAAAAATAATCAAAACTCCCCTGATGTTGGCTTGGTGGCCTAAGAGACATGCTATCCACTTGAACAAAGAAACATCGATTCCCACTCACCGACAACTCAAAGAGAACTCAGCATACAAGTGTCTCACCTAAAGGGAAATGCAACTCTCTGAAATCAAGGCATTATCCATAATGAAGAAATGGCAAGAAAAATGGTGGAAGAAAAATCTCGGCCATGATTGGGCGAGCTTAAGGGAATAGAAAAGGGCATTACCGTTGGGCCTCCAAAAAGCAAGGCAATTTGATTGATTTTGGATTTGATCCATTACTAGCCAAAAACGGGAAAACTTACAAGTTTTAGGTAGTTTCAATAAATATACACAAGACTAAACAAGACATAGAACGACAAGAAGTAAATTAAATTGGAAAACGAGATCTTAATATGAATAGATTTTGACCAACACCTAACATAACTATTGAGACACTAATACAAACAAAATCCTAATAGTCATGTCTAAATAAGAAGCAGAAATATAGATAACAATAATTGTGAGTAGTAATTCACACTAATAACAATCATCTAATCCTTAAGGATAAACACCAAACCCATAAAAGAAGAAAGATTGATTCCTAATCGCCAACACATCAAAGAGAAACCACCACACAAGTGTCTCGCCCAAATAGGAAGTGTGCCTCCCTAACATCGAAGCATCATCATTGATGAAGATTTGGCGAAAAGGATTGTGAAAGAAGAATCTCGGCCATAATTGGGTGAGCTTCAGAGAAAAGAGAAGTGTGTTATCATTGGGCCTCAAAAAAACAAGGCCACTTGAAAGAAAGTCTTGGAATGAAGCGCTAACAGTTCCAACGCCACGACTGATTTTGGTATTCATCCAGCACTAGCCAAATACGGGAACACTTAAATTTTAGCAAGATTCAATAAATATACACAAGACTAAACCAAAAGTAGCATGGCAGAAAATAAATTAATTTGCAAATAGAGAACATAGTGCTAATTGACTTTGTCTAAAACCTAATATAGTCTTTGATAAATTAATAAAAACAAAGTAAAAATCATGTCTAAGAAGAAGAAATGCATATAGTATGCAGCTAAAATATTGTTGTGAGCAGTCATTCATCATTATAACAATCTTCAAATCCTTAGAAATCTTTCAACAAGGATAAGCATAACCTTCATTGAAGAGGTTTATCACTTTAGCAAAGCAAACACACAAACACAAAAGTAAGTAAAGAAACCCAAAATTCAATTTCACATTCATTTTTTCATGCTTGAAAAGTGCAAGGGATTCGTATATATAACAACTCAAGGACAAAACTGCCAACCATCAACTTTCAAAGAAGTGATGAAGTGAAAGAGACGTGGTGAAGTCAGAAAATTACGGTAGAAAAGCAAAAAGGTGGTTAAAAAGTTGAAAAAAGATGGTGAAGAAACTAGAAGAAGGTAAGACATTCACGCACTACCACCCCCATCATCGATCTAAGCATTGTGTGGTAACAAAAAGCCTACGAAACTGCCAATACACATAATTTGACACATAACATGGCCCACAACACAATCCATAATACAATAAAATGATTCAATAACACATAGCCCAGAGTACACCATAGCAGGAAAAAAGTTCAGCAAAATGAAAAGACATCCAGAATAACAAGTATGCTACTTTATGAGGTGACAAAAAAAAATGATGGCTACAACGCCCTGCATCAAGTGAATGCTAAATTCAATCGAAAGGGCCAAATTAACAATACAAGTAATATTAAAAGGTTAGGTCATCAAGCTTGAGAAACTTCATTAAAAACCATATGTATACAATATGATATGGGCAGTATTGAGACATGCCATAGAGAATGATAAAATATATGTAGCATGATCTCTACACATGTGAGGCACACAAAGATAAAGAACACCATCCCATGCATTCCAAGATATGTAACAAACCATTAAAATAATTTCAAATGCATAAAACATCAAAAATAAGTATGTATTTTTCAAATAAGCTCAGCAATCAAATAATAAGGTAATTCAACAATATCACAGAGGCACACTGCTAATAAATCGTCAATGAGCATGTTAAGATAACAATAACTTATTTATATAATAATTAGTCAAAACCTACAAAAGCATGCACTAACAACATTGCATATATGTCGGTCAACTTTTTTATTATTTAAAAGTATGAAAAATAATTTTTGAGATTTAATTTAAATATAAGAAGTATACGGTTTGGGTTTTGAAAGTAGTGTGTTTTAATTTTTAAAAAATGTGACCAAATGGATCTCATTCGTCCAATAGTTTGCATAATCATGTCCGATACCGTGAATACTACACTTTTCTGAAAGATAAGTATAGACCTCGGTGATAGACTCAATCCTGCAAACTAAAAAATTTATTATATTTGTTTGGTCTGCGACCTTTTTATGTGTGACCGACAAGTTCCCCTATCCAATACAAAGATTAAATCGTCAATGAGCATGTTAAGTTAACAATAACTTATTTATATAATAATTAGTCAAAACCTACAAAAGCATGCACTAACAACATTGCATATATGTCGGTCAACTTCTTTATTATTTAAAAGTATGAAAAATATTTTTTAAGATTTAATTTAAATATAAGAAGTATACGGTTTGGGTTTTGAAAGTAGTGTGTTTTAATTTTTAAAAAATGACCAAATGGATCTCATTCGTCCAATAGTTTGCATAATCATGTCTGATACCGTAAATACTACACTTTTCTGAAAGATAAGTGTAGACCTCGGTGATAGACTCAATCCTGCAAACTAAAAGATTTGTTACATCCGTTTGGTCTGCGACATTTTTATGTGTGACCGAAAAGTTTCTCTATCTAATACAAAGATTAAATAGAGTTTATTTTACCTGGATTTCAAGTTCCCTAAAGAAGCAAACCTCTATAGTTAATTACATTTCAAATGACGGGGGTCACTTGGGAAAACTCTCGATAATGATCAGAGGTACTAGTCTTCAAGAATTCAAAGTTTAGATTTTCACGGTAGGACGTAGAAAAGCAAGAGGGAGTGGCTCAAATAGGAACAATTATTTTCAGGAGTCCAAAGGAAGGAACAGGTAGGGGATGTTACAGATCCTGAGAAGAAACCTCAGTGACTTCACAGACTATCCTACCCTACTGTGTGGCTGTGTTTTGAAGAAGATGTTATTTGAGTGTTCAATCCTATCAATTTTATTATTTAGGACTTACACTTGCATAGTAACTGGTTATACAAATAGCCCGCAGAGATAATAAGTTTTACGTCGTTCTGGACGACAACTTCGGAACCTAAGGCGAGTTAGGACTTATACTGCTCAGTATGACTGTGCAGGAGCCTAGAAGAGGATGAGGATTTACGTCGCGTTAAGCGAGCTACCTCGAAGTCCTATGAGTTGTTTAAACGCTAGAAAGGGATAATGCTGACTGGTGAAGACGTTTAACTGGTGAAGACTTGTTTTGCTATTGTAGAATGACGACCACCTCCACTTGTAGTTTGCTTCAAACTCCTTGTCGCGCTGCCCAAAATTCCTCTCCAAATTCCTTGTCGAAGCAGCAGTCCTAAAGTCCAAGGTTCAAAAGGTTGTATCATGTATGTTTCAATGTCTCAATTGTGTTGTAATTATGGGGGGTTAAAGTTGATTAGAGCGACACTGGTTAGGATCTCACGGTCGTCTCATTCCGGTATCACTATTTTCTTTTGAATTTACTTAGTCTAAATGAGTTATTAGTTTAAATGAGTTGTGAAACTCATTTAAATCGGGGAGATCTCATCAGCAACTGTGGGTTACCTCTTCCGAGGGACTCCCGTAAATTCGAAAGAACGTGTTATATTTTGTTTTTTGTTTTTTTGAAATGTTTAATTTTGAAAAATCATTTTGTTTTGAAAGTGAAATTGTATTCAGTACCTGCATAATGTGTGAGCAAGAGTAATTGCAATGAATAAACAACAACAAATAAAATGTACATGTGTACGTGACGTATCTGCTGTTGTTATCCCTGTTGCATGTTTAACTCACAAACACAATATAATTTACAGGGAATTTAAATAAATTGCAGGAAAAAAAGAGAAAACAGTAAGTAGTAGAACAAGTCGTAGCAAAAGCTAGGAACTCCAAACAGGTGATCCTAAGGTTTTCTACAACTGCTGACTGCAACTAACGAGCTAGTACGGTGATCCTACGACCTCCTACGGCTCCGGAAAACAACTAGCAAGTGTGTATGGTGATCCTACGACCTCCTACGGCTCCGGGAAGCAACTGACAAGTGTGTACGGTGATCCTACGACTCCGGACAGCAGCTAGGAATTTCTAATAACGCCTATATGAGTTCCTATGAACCCAAACAGCAATGGGCAGCACCTATGCGGCTTCCTACGAACCCGAACAGAGGTGGGCAGCAACTAGATGACTTCCTATGAACCCAAACGGTGGTGGACAGCTCCTAGGTGGCTTCCTACGAACCCAAATAGTGGTGGGCAGCAACTAGATGGCTTACTACGACGCCGGGCAACGGCTTTGGAGCCTTGGACAGCACCCTATAGCACTCCTACGACACCGGGCAGCGACTTGGAGCTTTGGACAGCACCATAAAGTGCTCTTATACTCCAAACAGTGGCTTTGGATCTTTGGACAACAGCCCACAGCACTCCCAGCAATTTTCAAGTACTTTCCAGCATTCCTAAAACGACTAAAAATTACTTGAAACTCTCCAAACAACTCAAGCAGCAAGACATCTATCAATTACATTTGGCCACCCCTTTCAACATAAGCAGCGAATTGCTTTGCAATTGTATGTATAGCTCCTCAATAAGGTCCGCTAAACCTGTGTACCGACAGCTTCATAGTGAGATAGAATACCAGAACTATAATGCAGTAAATACAATTGTCCCACCTAACAACCTAAACCAACAGTAAGAATGCATTCCTGTGGAGAGGATTCCATTTCAATTTTATGTAAACAATTTGATAGCTATAAGATGCAATAGCTGGAAGAATATACCTGTCCTTACCTTACTTCGACGCAGCAGGAACACAGCAAGAATGAAAAGGAATGGGAAAGGGAGGTAGCTGGTCGCTGGCGAGAAGAAGGCCAGCAGCTTCAGTCGAGTGAGGAAGAGATTCGGGCGCTTCTCCTGCGTGAGTGAGGAAGAGGGAGGTCGAATCGAGCTAGATGCCGCGTGAGAGGAGGACGAGGGCCTCGATGGGAGCTTCCGAACAGAGAGGTCGAGGGCTTCGGTTCGTAAATGAGCGGAGGCCGAAACTGCCGGGCGAGGAAGGAGTTCTGGTCGCACGAACGAAGAGGACTGGGGAACTTCTGTCGCGCGAGAGAGGGTAGGAGGCGAGAGTTTCTATTCGTTCGGTCGAGCACGAGCGGGAGGAGCAGGCGAGTGGGATTTTCGGTCAAGTGGTAGAGGCGCAGCAGATGCTTCGATCGGGAGCTGCGATCGAGTCGCAGAGAGGAGCAGGTGAGACGAGTGGGGGTCTTCGGCGCGAGAAGGAGGAGATCGCGCGAGGGGGAGGCGCGGCAGGGGGAGGGCTCGCGGTGCAGAGAGAGAGCAGTGGGATCTTGTATCCGGTTAATTGCAAAGGAACGTTACGGGATATTGGGGGCGGAATTAATTAGTTTTCATGATTGAGAAATCTAAATGTAAAATTAATAACAACTTATTATTTTTAATTAAGGCAAATTTACATAATTCCTTTGACTTTTGAAGTTTGAATTTCAAATTCAGTAGAGCTGGTGCCTAGCCCGAGTCCAGCCTAAATTGAACCCAAGTCGAACCTAGGTTGAGCTTGGGCCCGCATACCGCTAAAAAAAATGTGTATCGATATTCGTGTTAGTCGCTCGCGTGTAAAACTATAACAATGCAGGTGTCCTTCCTGGCTAAAGTCGACATCCCGGACGCATCCGTGCGGTCCGATTAGTCATCCGGGGTCATCTGAACGAGTTTGATGCCGGTCAGGCAAAAAAATGTGTCCACTTTGTGTGTGGTGTAGCGAGTGCGTTGCTAAGTCACAGAGGGTTCACCTAAGGCCATATGATCATGTATGAACTCATTTTCGGGTCATTTACATGTTGGTTCTTTTGCCCTTGCAAGTAGAAGTTGAGTGATTGGAACCACTCATGCGAGTTCTTCACAAAACTGAGTCAAAAAGGGGTTTGAAGTTCTACGGGATGTGGGTTCCATTACTAGTATGCTAGGATGGTCAACAAGGAACTCCTAAGGCTAGATTATGGGTTCTGGGAGTAGGAGACTAAGATCTCACTAAAAATGAGGTTCTCACTAAAATGAGGTCAACAATATATAAAGAAATATTGCAATTAAGTTTAAACGGCTTACCTCAAATAAAGAAAATGTCATTTAAAACACTGTTCATTGCTTCATCTCTCCTAACATCAATCAATCCTATGAAATAATTTATTTCAAGCAAAACAATTAAAATATGAAATTAAATATTTTGGTCCATATTAGCATTCTATTAATTAATACCCTTCTTTCCTTTCATTTTCACTTTTAGCTCAAAGAAGGAACAAAAAGAATTAAGCAAACCTACAAGATTACCTTCGACCACTAACATTATAAGATTAAGTACTAGGGTTTATTCCTTAACTATTCAAATAAGAACCATTATCAAATTAGACATTAAACTAATCAAATGTACAGCAAAACAGGATTATAAACACTAAAAACATCCATGCATTACATGATTATTTTCCATTAACGGTTATTTTTATAATATTACCCTAATCATAAATTCAACAGAAAATTCTCAACACAGCTGAGGACTCTTTTGCTGCTATATGGTTTTAGTTGAGAGATTCTATTTCTAATTTATGTCAATTGAGAAGAAATTATAACTATGGTTTACAAGTTTAAACAGTATGAACGTAAAAAATTATTAATGACCACCATACTTGCTTCACGAGTCAACCTGAGCAAATATGATGAAGGTAGCCAGCTACAAGCATGATAATGTGCAACTCCAGCCTAAATTGTCTCGACGGCCATACAAAGTCTGTTTGCATGACAAAGTTTGTTTCATGATCGGACGATATTTGTAGAGTGTCGAAGGCGGTCGAGATAATCCATGCCCGAATCGTACATTATCATTCTAGTAGCCTACTACCTTTGTTATATTTGCTCAACTTGACTCATGGAACAAGTATGGAGGTCAGCAATAACCTAATTCAAGATTGCTAACTCAAAATGCACAGCTTTGAAGTTTAAGTTTCTTTACATTAAGCTTGCTCTCACTTAGAATCTTTTCCAGAATTCGTTTACACAATTATAGCAAATTACAGTGAAATTACTCCAAAACTATGTTTCTAATACATAACTAAGATGGGATTTCTTTAACCTTATCCTATGGCATTCCTAAATCTAAAAATTGAAGAAAATTTATCAAATGATTAAGGTACTTTCATTTATTCCATGATCAAACTGTAAATTTTATCAGAATCTTGACTAAACATTATAACTAAAAGTCAAAATTCACTCACCTTAAGTTCAAACTTGCATAAGAATCCCTCTTAATAAATATTTAATTTAGATCAACAAACTGCGCAACTATTTGCTAACTGAAGAAATCCAGATTTGCCAGAGTAGTTCTTGCCTTAAGTTCAAGAAGGAGAACAAGGAATTAAGAGAAGTAAACCTTCATGAAAAATTCCCTCCATCACTACAATTTCTGCATGATAAAGAAATAAAGATTTAAGCACCTAAGCTAAGGCTCCGTCTAGCAATGAATCTAAATGAAAGTAAGTGAAGGAAAAGCCTGCACTCACTCCAGCAAGCCTTCTCGTAGGAAGCAAGTGGTTGAATGTCTCCAACAGTGAACTGAGAAGAGCAGAGGAAGAAGAAGTAATAAAGAAGGAAAGATGTGATAGGGCATCATACCTCTACGTGGAACCTATAGCTCGTCGCCGCCCACCATGACCGACTATCATCTAAGCCAACGCTTCCATGGAACGAGCTCTCGTCCTACACTTCTCAACCTCACCCGCTCTCCGAGGGAAAAAAAAATTGGGTACATAAGACGCATGCAGCGCTGCGTGCGATACCCAATCAGAGGAAGACACATCAGCTTCGTCGGCCCCACCGTAATACAAATAGACATTTTACTGTGCGTGACCTGTCGACCCGACCCGTTATAGTATCTTCCATGTTATCCCGAGTTGTAATCTCCGCTGTCCACCCCCTGTAGCGCGCTTGTAAGCCCTATGTAACCCTGGTATAATATCCGTTGTCACACCCCTATACTGCGCTTGTAAGCCCTATGTAATCCCAGTGTAATATCCGTTGTCACCCCCCTGTAACGCGCTTGTAAGCCCTATATAACCCCGGTATAATCTCCGCGGTATACAAAGGATGTAACCCCGGTGTAAATTCCGCGGTAACGCCCCTGTAATCCGCGCGTACTCTTGTTATACATCCGGTGTAACCTCCGACTGCGCGTGTACACTGGATGTAACCCCGGGGTAAGGTGTAAATTCCACGGTAACGTCCCTGTAACTCCGCGGTCACTCATCAGGATGTACACTGGATGTACATTACTTGTAACACCAGTGTAACCTAGATACTGTACCACACGTGTAACCCGAATGTAATGTCCGTGTAACCCGATTGTAATGTCCATGTACACTGAAAATGCGCATGTAACGTTGATATAATTGCGATGTAACCCTCAAGTAACTCCTTATAACCTATTTACCCTGGTAAAAACTAAAAAATTATAGTAAGAAATCGTATTCGAAAGAAGGGGTTCGCGACGCTAGGGTTCCTCCATCGTGTTCGTTTTGAAGGTTAGGGTTTTTGCTACTGTGAGGGAAGAATGTAATGGAGGATAAAGAGAGTACGAAGACCTTGGAAGAGACCAATGGTGCGGATTTGGGTGAGGGTAACCAACCCGAATACAAGCAGACAACTGTTACAGTGAAGTCCAGCCGCAAACAGTCCAAGAAGGGGGAGAGTCATCCCGTTTCCAGGTATTTATTAGGTTTTTGTAGTTGTTTTCCTTTGAATGATGAAATCTTGTTCATGGTTAAGAAGCACAACAATGATATCGCGTGCAAGGTTTTATACCAATTTTAATACAGTATAAATTATTCTAGGTTTTGATTATTGTGGTTGTTTTAATTTATTTACGGTGAAATGAATTTTAAAGCTAGCATTAATATCGCCAATCAGATATATAGATTTTATTAAACTTCTCTCCTATATTGTTGTAGGCTCTTGAACCCAAAAGCAATTAGTTGCAGATGTCGTCCATCTGCAGTACGAGAGGTTCTCGATAATGTCCGACCAAAAGTTGATGAAGACACATAGCATAAATTGGAATCCTTGAGTTTGGCGCAATTTTTTGAACTCCCTCTGTACCCCCGGGACAATATTCTGACGATGCACATAATAAATTGTTGGGACATTGATCGAATGACATTCATTTTGGGAGGGAAAGGGGTCAAATTTGTTTCTGAGTCAAATTTGTTTCTGATGAAGTTGCATTACTGCTAGGCATGCCCAATAAAGGGTTTCTTGCATGTTGGATCAATGCACAGCTTGATATAATGGATGCAAGACAAATAAAGATCGCCCTACTCAACTTTTCACCAGGGGGGTCATCTCACAACCTTCTGCAATTAATAATCAAATTTTTAATTTCAAATTTATTTTTTCCTTCAAGCAACTTTAGAGTTTCGAAAGAATTGTCTTTTATTTGTGAGAATGTAGATACTTTTGCAGCGTACAACTGGCCAGCAACATTATGTGGAGTTCTGCAGACGCAACTTAATGTTTGTGTAACTAAAATTAAAAAAAAACAACCATTGGGTTACATCAATGGTTTTGTATTTCTTCTATCGGTTTTACATTTTGAAATTTCCCAAAGTGATCAATTTTAAAATAATTCATAATGTTTAACGCAGATCTGGTTTTATGAGCACACTTTCTTGGTCCTCCTAGCATTGCCTCAAGCTAGACCAAGAATGTTGAGGTGGTCAAATGTGAGGTGAAATACTCTGAAGATTCAGGTAGCCTTTGAGAGGCTTAAATCTGCCGAGGTCAGCAATTTAGTTCTTTATTCCATAGAATTTGTTTAGTTCACGTGATACTTTCATTGATTTTGACTCTATGTAATGTCTTGCAGGTTTTTGATTATTTTCTTAAAATTTTAGATAGCGAGCATCATCTCCTTGGCTCTCCATTACAAGAACCATTCAGTCCTGAGAAATATCTCACACAAAAGAACGTCATATCCCAACCACAATCGCCCACATTCATTGGTACTGCTGAGGCTATAGTTTCTTATCGTACCAGTCCTCCACCACATGACGAGAAGCATCAACATACTACCTCTAGTACTGGATTTGAAGAAATCCATGAATTACTCAAAGAATGTCATAAACTGTTCGTGGAATTTCAAATCTCAGTGCTTAATTGTCTTACAGAGCTGGAGAGTACAATGACAGATTTAAAATCAGAAGTTAAAGAAATAAATAAATCTCTAAAACAACCCGTTGGGACATTACCAACTAAATGAGTGCAATAGTCCCCGATAGAGAGCCTAATTCATAGAATTAAGGCAAGAAAGAGAAGAAGAAAAAGGACTCTCAGTTCCCCATTTTTGGTATTTGAACAGAAGAAGAAGCTAAAACCAAGTCAGGAAGCCGCTGAAAAACATGAAGAGGTTGAAGACTTGCACTTAAGCATTATCCTTAAAAGTTCTTCCTTACTAACTTAAGTAACAATATTTCTTATTTAACATATTGATATTGTGCGTACAGGTGAAGTAAATAAATTCGATCAGCAAGTCATAACTGTGTATAGTAAGGTTGTTGACGAAGTTCTGCAAACACCATCAGTGAATAAACACGACGATCAAGAACAATATGACATGCATTATGTTGATGAAGACTACCCTCATAAGGTATATAACACAAAATTTAATTGTCCAAACGGAATGCTTAAATATTTTCATCATATAATGTTTGTGTATTGCTTGTAGGTATGTCCAGCCCCACTTACGGTCGATTTTCCTGCCAAAGATCAAATTCCAGATTATATGAGGGAAGCAATTGATATTTGTTGTAATAAATTCACTGACATGTAAGTATAAAATTTTATTAATTGATTATTTTTTACTCTTCTACTTATTAAATATTTGAAATGCAGGGGTGACTTAATAATTGATATGAGACATGTATCGTTAACCCGACGTTATCTTGATGAATTATTAAACAACGGGTGGTTAGGAAACGAACATGTCGACTATTTCGCTATGTTAATGGAGCATAAGAGGAGCAATAATCCGGAACTATGAGCAATAATCCAGAACTATATAATCCGGAACTATACTGATCTTACCTATAGGTATCTTCATGTCACTGGGTAAATTTTGAAATTCATGTGTCGTAATCATATAACCAAATATCTTTTTATTCACTAATTGTTGTTGTAACATATATATTGTTCTCTATAGCTGTACAAGGTCGGGAACGTAAAAGGCTTCGTGGAGCACATTACGAAAGAGACCACTAAGAATGTGGAGTTAATTTTGATACCAATAACCAATAATCAGCATTGGATACTGCTTGTTGGATCAATTAAGGATCGCAAGTGGAGATTATACGATTAATTGTCCAACAGAATGCATTTGCATATAACTGATGCCATTGTAAGTATATAATTTTTATTAGTTTTATGATTGCTATGGTCTTCGTCATTCATTTCTATATATTCATTCATTTCGTCATTCATTTCTATATATAATTGTGCAGATTAAACATTTTCTAAGCGATGTGGGGGAAGCATTTGAAGTTGATCTTAGTAATTGACAAGTTGTAATAATGCCTAGAGGCATTCAGGTGCAAAGCAACTGTTTCGACTGTGGTGTATTCGTCTGTAAATATATGGAAATAATTGTACAAAAACAAAAATTTGAGTGGAAAGAATATTTAGACTGACAGACATCCATGTCATTATTTAGAGCAGAAATAGGATACGAGATCGTTAAATTTACATTGTCGCAATGATACATCTGTTTTTCATGTCACAGAAAATGTTGTTGTTGAGCTGGACTGCGCCAAAGGTATCCGTTGAAAGTATCAGATAAAGATCCTTCTTGTTCTTAAATATTTTGCTGGTCAAGATTTAGTTATAAGATTTATGTGAATCATGCTTAAATAATATTTCTTTTTCAGGCAGTGTGTCCACCGGTGCTAAAGGAAATCCTGGAATGGAATGGTAGAAGGAATGACAGTAGTAGATCTGATGCTAATGGGATTAAAGCTACAGAAACCAGTAAGTAGGACATTTTTATAAAGTCATGTTATAAATAAAATAGTTTCTTTTATAGCTTATATTGATTTTTTCTTGTCATTTATGTTGATGTTTCATAACAGGAGCTGCTTGATTGGTTGGTGTGAAATCACATGACATACTCTTCACTCAAACCTGAATCAGATTTTGGTTTGACCCATCCGAACTGCATGTTTAATGTGCTTGATTAACGAATGTCATGACAATGACAATAAAGATGTTGTAGATTTTTTAAAGGACTTTCTTTTGTGTACTTAATTTTCTAGCTATGGTTGCAGTTAAATAAAGAAATATTTGGGCCCTTTTCTGTAAAATAGCATTGAATTTATATGTTATTTCATTTATAAAAAAAAACAGTTGTTCTCATATATCTGTCGAGACATCTTTAGAGTTTTGCAGATGACATTTGAGTGATATGTATGTATATCTTTTTTATTTCTCTCTAATTTGTCACACAGAAGTTCTGATAACAAATAATGGTTAAAAAAATGTTGGGAGTGATTTCAATAATGGTTAAGTAAATGTTGGAAGTGATTTCAATAGCTGATTAATATCACAATTTGGACCCATATTACCTGTTGATAAAAGTGTTAAAATGATCCATAACTTTCTCCAAAATATTTTAGGACATCTCTTGGGCTCAGCTGCAATTGCCAACATTAAAATGTGGGTTGAGATTTCAACTGTATTTGTGCTTAATTCTGCAGGCAAAATGAATTACTTCATTGGGTCATGGATGAAAGCTTGTAATGGACTTATTCTGAATTATGTTGTTGGTAAAAATTAAATTTTTGGTGTTAGATATGTAAATACATGGAAGTAAGTGGTATGTATGTACATATTCCTCTCAAAAAAAGAAATCATATGTTTAAAACTAATCAAAGTGAAGGAGAGTAAGGCTGAGGACCATCAGCATGGACTTCTAAAACAAAAGTCCAGTTTCTTGTCTGGTTCGTCTGCTTCCATTTCAAAGAATGATAAGAATAGCTCAGGGAACCAGCAGCGAGAAACAATCAAAGCAAAAACATTAAAATTTCACAAATATTGATAAACAAGAGAAATATTACACGAAGGGCAAGTCCTCAAAGAACACAAATATTGATAAATAAGAGAAATTTACAGAACCCCTCACCCTTTCTACTCCTCAAAGAACACAACTTTTTCATTTTTTATAACAAACCAACACAATAATAAAACATATAATTATAAATCACTCCCAACATTTACTTTCCTCTTTGGTTTTCACAAATCTTTTGAATGAACTTGAAGAAGCTAAAACATACATTTAGGATTTTCATGATTCAAGAGCTGGACACTTTAGCTTTGTGTTGACTAAAATAAGAGCAGCAAAAATTTTCTGTAGCTGTAATGCTTAAACTTCTCTGTAATAAAATATTAAATAAACGTATTATTAGTAAAAAGAACAAATTTTTTAGCACTAAATTATACAATTCTCTGTTATCTCTGCTCACAAATCCAACATTCTTAAAACAGAGACCACATAAAATTACTCAGTTAGACTCATCATCTTCCTGAGAAACATCCTCCAGTTCACTTCATGAACCCGTTGGATTGCAAGAGACAAATGGATCTTCTGTTCTAGCTGATAGAGTTCAAGCTCCAGGGTTGAATCTCAGACTTTTAGTCTAACAACACTCCATGAAAGCCAATCATTAATTTTCTTCCAGAAGGAGCCGTAGTGATTCATCAACCAACCTATTACATGAGAAGGATAATTATAACTTCTACAAATAATTTTAATTATGATGTAGTATTAAAGTTGTATAAAAAGGGCAGACCTAATCCACCCACATGTCTAGAAATGGTAAATGCTGCTTTCTGGATGAACAATCATTAATTTAAGGCTCCAAAGTATTGTTGCATTCCAAAAAAACAATTCTATTTCAGCATATTTTTTTCATATCAGTTATAATCCTAAGCACATATAAGATACTACATACTCATTAATATTAAATATTACATGTATGACCACTGAGGCATTGGTTTCTCATTAAGGGATTTTGTCATCATTGCGGTGTAGGATTCCTTGTTCCGTGGAGAAAATGAATTCTGCATGTGTGCATCGATATATTATTGAATCATGAAATCATCTTATTACAACATAAACAATTATGAAAATTTGTACCTATGTTAGAAAATTGGGTAATGAGCATACGGGTGGATGACATTGTGATGATTCGGGTTCTTCGGTTGTTGAAACAATTTTTTGCTTGCCTATATATATACATATAGAATGGCAATGGGTGATATGACATGGAGTGTTACAACATATAAACGGGGTTAAAGTTGTTGAACCATACCTTTTGACCTTTATTTTTCTACCAATACCCTTTCAGTCTGGCATTAGATATTTCTTTAGGGTGCATTTTGGCTGGATCATTCATATTCGATTCATTATTGACTTGTGCTTTATTTTTCCTTTGTTGTCTCCCTGATTGAGTACCCTTACCAATCAAAATGTCATCAATGTCCAATGATAATTTCTTCATAGATGCGTGTCGGCACTATTTTTGGTGTGGAGTTTGCCCGTAAGAAGCTGTCGGTCATCGGAATTGAAATCACGTTGCCCGCTTCGGAAGTACGTTAAAAAAAAATTTAGTTTTGAAAAAGATGAAGTCAAACTGACCCCATAATTTTCATAGTTTA
>NW_018164478.1:824595-867241 GCF_001263595.1 Phalaenopsis equestris | reverse complement strand
AGCCAAGTAATCCTATAGGGACTTTTCTTGAATTCTCTTATAATGATCTTACCTACTAAATGCTAGAGGTTAAGATCATTATGTGGAATTTCAAGTTGAGTAAAAAGCGAGTTTTGAATTTCTAATGGTGGGGGTACCTTTTCTAATTTTCTAAGACTAGTCAATAGGAAAGTCCTATGGCTAGACCTAGGCTACTAAAGAAGTTTCTAGACCTCAACCAAAAGTGAGGTCAACAATGCGTTCATGCGCTGCTCAGCGTCCGGATTTCCCTTTACTTTCCGGGTACATTGATATGCAACTTTCTGCATGTGTGCTTCGAATAGTAGGTCGCCTTGAATATTGTTTGAGGCTTGTGCCTGCTGCAAATGCATGTATCTCAAACTGTTATAAGCATCCCTCTTTGCATTTTCGGACCACCTCAATAGTAGATATCTATCCGGTATTTTCTTAATGTGTAAAAAATTTAGTACTCGTAGAGAGTGTGCACACAGTAGCCCCATCATTTCGAACTTCCTGCAGTTGCACAGAATATTCATGCTCAAACTGTCAAAATGAACTACCCAAATACTGTTTGTCTTATGATCATCCAAACTCTTGATTAAAAATTCAGTTTCATCTTCTATGGAGGCATGCAATTGAAGACCACATAATCCATGAATAAACTCTTCTTCGAACATTGCATACAGCTTCCTGGAGTAAAATGCAGCTGCCTGCCTCAGTATTGGACTACTCTTCGTAATAGGAGTTATGATAGATTGATCACACTTGAAATCCTCATCTTTCTTGTTGCGTCTCCATGATCTCATTACATTTTTCAATACCCAAAAAATAATTTGTAAGAGAACTTGTGGGCTTTGAGACACCATGACAAATGTTATTGGTTGATTCACTCCTTTGTGTAGATAAAATTTCCATCCCAAAAACATCTTTATTAAAAGCAGTAGACCACTTGTGTCTAATCTTGTACAAATCATTTAGCCACACATTGTCATGTAGATTTTCTGTCTCAATCATCAACTCCCATGTATTATTAAATTCCTCTTCGGACTCACATTTGCTCAAGCATTTATAAAAAATATCACTAACTCTTCTATTCACCACCCCACGATGAACTGTTGTAGGTAATTTCTTGTATATGTGCCATTGACATAATCTATGTCGTGTATTTGGCAAAATCTCTGCAATTGCTCTAGTCATAGTCTGATCCTGATCTGTATAGATTGTTATTGGATGATTATCACCCTTGATATAGATGAAAGTTTTAAAAATCCATTTAAAAGAGTCCACCGTCTCCTCTGACAAAAAACCGACTCCAAAGAGAAAATTCTGCCAATTGTGGTTAACACCAACAATAGGAGCACAACATAAGTTATATTTATTTAGCCTATAACTTGTATAAAAAATAATGACATCTCCGAAGCAGTCATAATCAAGCCTGGATGTTCCATCGCTCAAAAGAAAACTCATTAGTCTGCCGCTCACATCAGTTTCGAAGTCCCATTCAAACATGCAATTCTCAGAACGTCTCTCTGCAAACAACTGTAGTAAAGCGTTGGCATCACCATTTTCAATTTTAGATCTCTTCTCTTTTTGAATGAAATTGAAAGAATCTGCCCTTGTACATTCTAGGTTCTCTACACCCCCAACTTCTTGGGCTAGAAAATTAAACGCGTCTTTCGACCTTATCCCAAACTGTGTCATAGATCTAAGAACATCTGCATTTACTTCGCTTATCTTTATGCTCGAACGCGCAACAAGTGTTTGTCACCAGGGTTCGCTAATGAGTGGTTGTGTGATTCAATTAATTTTTTAACTACCCAAATGCCTTCCTTATCAACTTCGTATCGAATCATTGCAGGGCAACCAGTTCTTGTTTCTGCTCTTTTGTATTTAACAGTTTGTGTAATCTTGAGCTCTTTCTTGAAACCTGATTTTTCACATACGAAGTCCTTGGTCCTAATATTTATGGAGTTAGGCCAAAACGTAGCGTGCTCCTTCCGAACACTAAATCCAATATGATGAGCGTAAGCACAATATACTTCATAAGCTTCTTTCTCATTGTGGACCATTGTTTGGAGTAATATGTTGGTTGTTTGCACGGTACAACTACCTTTGCTCTCGCCAAGCTGCACAAAAATAACCCTAAAATTTATAATAACTGCTCATAATTAAAAAAAAGATAAAACCTACTATTTTACTTCACCTAAACCCTGGATTTAAATTTTTTTTTAAATATTTACTTCAATCTTTATTTCACTGTTTTTATTAAACCTAATACCATGCAACCCTTAAATCTTGTATATGTGCCATTGACATAATCTATGTCGTGTATTTGGCAAAATCTCTGCAATTGCTCTAGTCATAGTCTGATCCTGATCTGTATAGATTGTTATTGGATGATTATCACCCTTGATATAGATGAAAGTTTTAAAAATCCATTTAAAAGAGTCCACCGTCTCCTCTGACAAAAAACCGACTCCAAAGAGAAAATTCTGCCAATTGTGGTTAACACCAACAATAGGAGCACAACATAAGTTATATTTATTTAGCCTATAACTTGTATAAAAAATAATGACATCTCCGAAGCAGTCATAATCAAGCCTGGATGTTCCATCGCTCAAAAGAAAACTCATTAGTCTGCCGCTCACATCAGTTTCGAAGTCCCATTCAAACATGCAATTCTCAGAACGTCTCTCTGCAAACAACTGTAGTAAAGCGTTGGCATCACCATTTTCAATTTTAGATCTCTTCTCTTTTTGAATGAAATTGAAAGAATCTGCCCTTGTACATTCTAGGTTCTCTACACCCCCAACTTCTTGGGCTAGAAAATTAAACGCGTCTTTCGACCTTATCCCAAACTGTGTCATAGATCTAAGAACATCTGCATTTACTTCGCTTATCTTTATGCTCGAACGCGCAACAAGTGTTTGTCACCAGGGTTCGCTAATGAGTGGTTGTGTGATTCAATTAATTTTTTAACTACCCAAATGCCTTCCTTATCAACTTCGTATCGAATCATTGCAGGGCAACCAGTTCTTGTTTCTGCTCTTTTGTATTTAACAGTTTGTGTAATCTTGAGCTCTTTCTTGAAACCTGATTTTTCACATACGAAGTCCTTGGTCCTAATATTTATGGAGTTAGGCCAAAACGTAGCGTGCTCCTTCCGAACACTAAATCCAATATGATGAGCGTAAGCACAATATACTTCATAAGCTTCTTTCTCATTGTGGACCATTGTTTGGAGTAATATGTTGGTTGTTTGCACGGTACAACTACCTTTGCTCTCGCCAAGCTGCACAAAAATAACCCTAAAATTTATAATAACTGCTCATAATTAAAAAAAAGATAAAACCTACTATTTTACTTCACCTAAACCCTGGATTTAATTTTTTTTTTAAATATTTACTTCAATCTTTATTTCACTGTTTTTATTAAACCTAATATCATGCAACTCTACCAACATAAGTCCAAAAATAAGAAAGTCGTAACAACAAACAACATTGAATAAGGAACTTAAGAAGTATAATAAGAATACATCTCCAAACACACCTCCAATTTAAGTTCCACTTCATTTTCCCTGGCAGGATAACTCCCATCTTCTCCTTCAACATCATACACAGACTGACAATCTCTGGACTCGTACTCCATCTTCAAGTTCGCGAAGTCAAGCTGCTGGAAGCCGTCGTTGCAGAAGACAATGGGCATAGAACAATAGAATAGTAACCCTAGCTGTTATATCAACGTTACATGCACAGTTCAAACGGGTTACATGCGCATAACTCGTTGTTACATTGAAGTTACACGAAGGGTACAAAGGCGATTCAACGTAGATGACATTACACGGACATTACATTCAGATTACACGCATGGTACAGTCTCTAGGTTACACCGGTGTTACATATATATGTACATCAGATGTACATCCAGGTGAGTGACCGCGGAGTTACATGGACGTTACCGTGGAACTTACACCGGTGTTACATCCGGTGTACACAGCCAATCAGAGGTTACATCGGGTTTACAAAAAGAGTACATGCGAGTTACAGGGGCATTACCGCGGAACTTACACTGGGGTTACATCCAGTGTATACGCGCAATTTACAAAAAGAGTACATGCAAGATTACACTGGGATTACAAGTGTGGTACATGGGGGTGACAGCGGATATTACACCGGGGTTACATAGGGCTTACAAGCGCGTTACAGGGGGTGGACAGTGGAGATTACATCGGGATTACATGGAGGTTACAATAACGGGTCGGGTCGATGGGTCACGCACAGTAAAAGGTCTATTTGTATTACGGTGGGGCGACGAAGCTGATGTGTCTTCCTCTGATTGGCTATCGCACGCAGCGCTGCGTGCGTCTTATGTACCCAAATTTTTTCCCTCCCCGAGGGGCTGTTTGTTAGCGGGATTTGAGCAGGACTTGAGCGGTATTTAACCTAAATCCTGTCAAACAACAAAAATGGCATCTTTAACAAATCCTACAGGTTCTTGAATCCCGTCTTTCCCCCGTTTTGCCTTAGATCCAGAATCTAGTAACTCTCGTATTAATTTAATTGATTGAAAACTAAAAATTAATTATAGTTACATAATTTATATGTAATTATTTAATAATTAAATAATAAAAATAAATTATATCTTGAATTTTAATTAATTCAATAAACTTTAGAAATTAATAATTAGTTTTAATAACTAAACATTGATTTATTAATTAATTAATATTACTTTTTTTTTAATATAATTATTTTAATAATGTAATAATTAGCAATCAATTAATTTAATAAATATTTAATTTTTGAATAGTATAATTATAAGTAATTTTAAAATTAAATTAAATTATATTTAATTATTATTGCATTAATATGTAATATTAAACTCATAGTTTAAGAGTTTCACATGATTTAATATGATTAATTGCATAAATATTTGAGTGATTTTAAAAATAAATTAATTTATTTTGAAACATAATAAAAACATATAATAAAAAAATAATGAAATTAATGACACCACATAGACCATTTGTTATTCCAACGACAATTTGTACTTCAAATTTAATGCCGCCAGAACTTTGATATTACATAACTGTTTTATTTTATTATTGAGTATTGGGTTTGTTGTACTCTTTTTTTCAGTTTCACTTTTAGTACAAATTCTCAAACTTAAATAAAGAAAGTGGGATAGGTTTTTCTCATAAAAATTAAGCAATTCATAATTCACATAACAAATATTCTCATCCGAGCAACTAAAATTATTAAATTCAAATTAGCTTGTGTGTGACAGTCTAAAGTCTCACCAATGAAGATATTGTCTAATTTGGCTTAATGACATCACTATTTTGTCTGGCTGATGCAACTTCTCAAGAGGTCACCTATCATATTTTGGTTGGTGTTATACACTGTTACCATTTATGATAGCTTGAACTCTCACACGTTAAAGTGTTGCCCGCTTTTGGCCTAGTTGACAGTTTTGTCCAAATGGTGTAACTTCCTAGGAGGTTGTCTAATTTGGCTTAATGACCTTATTATTTTGTTTTACTGGTGTAACTTCTCAAGTGGTCACCCATCCCCATATTTTGGTTGGTGTTATACACTGTTACCATTTATGATAGATTGAACTCTCACACATTAAGGTACTCCCCATGAGATCATGCCTAACTTTTGAGTTTCTAATGAAATTTCACCGTTAAACCAAAAGATGCCTCAATATTTAAGAGTTCTATTTCAATCTAATGAAGAGGTTTGACAAAAAGACTAATGCATGAATAGAAGTATGATGATTTAATAGCATAAATAATTAATCTTCACATACAAAACATAATAAGCAAAGCACTGAATAAGTGAGATAAGCTGGCAAAAACAGAAGTGCAGAAATTTTCCTTGATAGATTTCCCAACAAGACAACAATGCATACAGTACTAACTATGAATAATTAACCAGCAACTATCAAATTCAAGTCAGTAATGCCAGTTTTTCCCTTTTTCAATCAAACGAGCCCACAAAATTCACCCACAATAATCTCATTCTTAAAAGCTACTAAAGCTAGCTTCTGTTTCTCATTCTGTGGACTCCCAAGGCCATTGATCTCAGCCTTGCTCTTGTACTATTATAAAAAGAGTTCCTCTGCTGCTCACTCGAATTCCTGAATGCTTGCAATAATTCTTCTCTCTGCAACCTAAGAGCCAAAGCAGCATCCACTGACTGACTTGGATTCAATCTTCTTACACTTCTCCTATCACCTTCTTCTGTTCCTAGAACTTCCATGGCGCTTCTGAAAGTACTAGTTGGCATGTGCAAATTTCTGCTTCTTGCTTGCCTTTGTGTTCCTCCGAGTTCCATGCCATGGCTTGAAGCTTTCGCTCTAGAAGAAGATTCCACAGCCGCCGCCTTCTTCCTCTGCTCCACTTCTTCAGGAAATAAGAGCTGAATGGTGTTCCAGAGAACTGTGTTCACTGTGCATGATCTTGTATTGCTGCATAAGAATTTCCAGTAAATGAGTAGCATTCAAGTGAATTTCCAGTTGTATCAACTGTATGACTTCTATTTATAAAATGAAATAAATATTATTTTTTCATGCTTATTTTCATTATTATTTATATTTAGTCCTTTCTTTTTTAGACTAAAAAACAAGTTAACATACTTTCAACATAACCTGCATGGTAGGAGTGTACCGCCAATGTGACATTTTCATCTTATCCTTCTTCACAAAAGTGACAAACTACAGGAAATTTAATAAGACCATTATTTTTTCTTGTGCCGAGCTCAATATGCACTTTACCTTATGAGTTGCCTGCACTTTGGGCATTTCTTTCCACATTTATCAGCAGCACATTTCAAGCATTTCTTGCAAAAACTGCAAAAAATTACAATCAACCATTGTTTGAGAAAAAAGGATTTATTTGAAATTGAAGACATGTATATCTCATTAATTTGATCGCACCTGTGACCACAAAGAGTGGTGCTCGGTTCATAGCAAATCTCCAAACAAATCTGCAGCATTTTAAGGGTTCAGTACATAGATGAAATCAGAAATTTAAAAAAAAAAAAAAATCGACCGTTAAGAAGGGGGCATTTCAGAGCAGTACAGCGCAGGAGAGTTCCTCCTTTAGCTTATCCATATATGGAAGCCCTTGTTTACAGTTGATCTTAGCTGTTGCTTCTTCTCCTTCTCCCTCTCCTTTCTTTTCATTACCAGATGCAAGGCAAGATGAACGTTTTCCCTTCATCTCGACATCTGTGGATTTACAGAAAAATCTAAAACTGAGCCATCAACCAAGGAAAAATATAATTTTATAATTATCTCAACATAATTCTAGCATTTTCTAGCCATCATTAAATATTATTAACTAATAGCACGCCAAACCATTCTATTAACTATTACTGGTTTACCCCATTCTAATTAATTGAAAGCAGTTAAGAATACTATTCCATTCTATATAGAATGCAATAAGCATGTGAAAATCATAAGAAGTTATCAATTCACTTTAAGTTAAAAGATTAACGAATAATTAACTAGAATCTTTTTATATATGATTTTCATTAGCATCGCCACATTCCTGTAAGTTTATTTTTTAATGTTAATTAACACAGACAGAGCAATAAGAATGAAGCATTATTGATAAAAGTACTTGCGAGAAAACTGTAAAAGATGCGCAGTATTTACTATAAATGATGTTTCATATTGAGATTTTCATTTTTGGGACCATGTTTTTAGTCTTAATGAATAGTAACTCAAATTTGTCCAGAAGAAGTGTGCACTTTAATTTTAATCAACTTGCATGAATAATAAGGGAAATAAAGAAATTATAAGATCTATCTTTTGGCTGCGCTCCTGATTTATGTTTAATAGGATTTATCAAACACATACGATGTTAAATCTAGAATAGTGTTTGGTTCAGATGAAGTTAAATCCAGTTAAAATTGTTAGACATGTTTGACATTTTATTTCAGGTTCTTATTGTTATTGCTTTCTTCCCAAGTTAAATACGTCAAATCCATCAAACAGTTTGATTTAGCATACTAGATTTATATAAAAAAATAAACATAGGGGATAGAAAAATGGATTTAACGGGGCACCGGACTTGAAATTACGCTACCAAACACCCCCTTACTATAAATTATTAACTAATATCAGATTTAAGCTGTCACTAAATGATATATAAGTCAGTGTAAGAGTTATTGAATGAAATAACAGTAAAGTGATGTTTGGCTGCAGGATCAGATTTACGTTAATAGGATTTATGAAACCCGGATTTAATTTGAGGCTCGTGATGGAGGCGATGGTGCAAGCAACGGCAATCAAAATCCATTAAATCCATATTTCTGTGGGATTTGTGAAATTTTGATTTGAAGACGGAAGCGGCGTGCAGAAGAAGAAACGGCTATCAGGAAGATGGAACAGGAGGTACCCGAAATCCGGATTTCGTTTCCCCTTTTTATTTTCTATTTTTTGCTGGATTTAAGTTAAACCCACAGCCAAAGCGCTACCAAACACCTCCAAATGTATATTTCTTTGGTGTTTTACCATAAATACGCCCAAAATGACAAAAGAAGAACAAGATGGAAGAAACCTTGACGAGAAAAACCCTTATCATCATCATCATCATCATCATCCAAGCAAAGAACAACGGCTGGAACCGGATCTACAGGCTGCCGTCTAGATCTCCGTTTCCTTTACATAAATCAGCACAAAAAAATTAATCAAAAGGATTATGCTAAAATAAAATAAAGAGAAGACAAGCAAAGGCATCCATGGCGACCTATTGGAACTGGAGGAACTCGACGACTTTGGTTGATTTCTAGAACGCTTTCGGCGTGAGGATTCTCTTTCTGGAGTGTCCTCAACGACTAGAGTGGCGAAGAGAATAGCTTCTTCATCCCAGCCAGCCATGGCTGCCGCCGACCTAAACCTAGGGCTCAGAATGCTCTCATTTGTTTCTGTTTCCATGGATCGAAGAGATCTCTTAAGGCGTTTATGAAGAATGGCAGGGCTTGTAATTTCTCCACCTTCAGCCATTATTGAGGAAAATATTTTTTGTTGAGGAGAGAATACTCCTTTTCTGAAGGATATAGGGATTTTCGGGTGAAGGGAGCAGGATAGAAGGCAACGGTCGATTTTTTTTTTTTGAAATCGGCTTGGAATCTTGGGAAGGGTATAATGGGAATTAGAAAAAGCTTTTGATATCGGCGCAGGTTAATACTCGACCGTTAATTTTTATTTTGCCATTTTCCATGTAAGAATATTGAACTTACAAAATAAAATAGGTAATTTAATATGATTGTTACTTTATGAAGTCTTGATTCTTGATCAACTTGATATAGGAATAGATGATTTGTGAGATCACTCATTATTAATGCTGCTTTTCTACATTAGTTTTTGAAATCAATTCATTGAAATTAATCTAAAGATTATTTAGCATATGATAAAAAAAATTTCATTTAATGTAAGTACTTCTAAATTCTAAAAGTAAATATCAATTTGATTAGAATAGATGGTAAGTTACAATTAGTTGGGACCTTTTATCAAACATATATGAAGCTAGAAACTCCCCTGCTTAACCTTCTACAAATAGTTGCTCATATAAATAAAATATTCTCTCTCTCTCTCTCTCTCTCTCTCTCTCTCTCTCTCTCTCTATATATATATATATATATATATATATATATATGTATATATAATTCCTTACTTCTTTCTTGTTTTGAATATAATTTATGATTAAAAATATTTATATGCGAATATTATTTTCTTAAAAACATAAAATATTTAACTTATCTCTTTGAAGAACAAAGATGAATAACTTTTTGTTAGAACGTATTTATATAACTTATTTGTTAACATAAAATGATTTTTTATAGACTTAGAGGAAATTATTTAATAACATTGTGACACATATAAATTATCCATTAATAGCTAAATATTTATATTAAGAATACACACACGCACACACATCAGAAGTGAATGAATTTAAAGTAATGCTATCTAAACATAAGGTAAATAAAAAATAAAAAATCAATATAAATATTTTAGCTACCAGATTTAGATGACTCTAGTGAAAATTCATGACATAAATTTAGATTATAAGTCATTTCATATTTAGAAAATTTGAAAAGGTTTTTTAGATTTTTCAAAATTTTTCTCTCCATATTATATTTTTTTCTCCAGCTATTCTTCTATATCTATTTGTCTATTATAGAGAAATATAACAAAAAAGGGAAAGATGTGGAGAATTGAAAGTATACTCTTTTCCCACACACAAGTATATATTGTTAAGTGATAGATATATATAGACACGTTGAGGCTAGTTTAGTAAATACATTGATCAATTTGATGGTGTAAACTAAATTTGGTAGTTTTACTTTGATATTGTATGGTGAAGGTATTTATAGGGGATGTGAGATCTATGTGATGAGGTAAGTTATCTTGCCTTTCTCATTTGGGCCATGTGTTAATGTAGGATGTCTTTTGCTATTGTTACCCCCTTGCGAATCGAAAATCCTATGAATCTACATTTTGGACTTCTAGCTTTATTATAGGAATTGATGCTGACTGGCCGGAAGGGGTTTGGTGAGTATATCCACCATTTGATCTTATTTTATAATTATGATACTGTACTTTGATGTCACTTATTTTTATGTGATCTCTAATGAAGTGTTAGTCCACTTGAGTGTGTTTCATTCGCACGTGAAAAATGAGGTTATTAGCTAGAGTGATTGTCGAAATGTAGTCACAGTAGTTGGTTGTTGGAGAGTTGCGGGGTATATTGAAATCTTGTAGAAAGTGGCAAAGCCATAGGACTTCAGACTTAGATGTAGCCAATGCCTTGTATTCAACTTATGTTGAATATTATGCAACCGTAAATTGTTTTTTGGCTTACCAGACAACGATATTGGAGGTTTTATGTCTAAGGTGTTTCTTGCTCAGTCAGAGTATATATAAGTATGGAGTGTCGAAGTGCTTTTTGTGAGTAATAATCATGGTCAGTTATCCCATTAATGTGGTGTAAAAGTCATTTGGTAATGAGTGATAAGAGGATGATGCATGTGTTGGTTGAAGAGATTAATGGTAAATGTGATGTCAGGTCTAGTTTTGTAATGAGTCATTATATGTTTGCAGTAGTGGGGGTCTTCAAATGGGAGTTATTGTTAGTCTGATGTTTGAGGTTTTATGGTTAAAGGTGTAAGGATGGATTTGTAGTTTGGCATCTCTTTTGTTTATATGATATGAGGCCTGTATGAGTGTTGGTTTAGAAAGCAACATTGGATCTACGGTGTACTTAAAGGACTAGAAAATTAGATATGTGTCCTAATTGTTTCGGGTTGAATTTTTGGCTTAGCTTAGTCAAGAGGTTGTTGATGGTATGGTAGAAGTTTCCTATTAGTAGGACATCATTTACATAATCTAGTAGGTAGAGTTGAATGTTTTCTTTGATGTAGGCGGGTAGAGATTGGTTAGCTGCACTCAACCGTATAATAGGAAACAGAAAGATGCATGGCATTTAAAAATCGAGCCCTTTTGTTTTTAAATAAGGTGAAAATTTGACCCTAATTTTTTTTTTATATTATTCATTTTATTTCTAACCAATAGACTATGCAATTGAGTAAATATAACAATCCAATATGAAATTCATGAAGCTGGCCATTTGCTGGCAAATGGCAACAAATTGATCCATTCCATTGACTTCACTAAAGTAGGCTAAGCCCTATAGTAACGTTTTGGCTAAATTCTTACAAGGGAGTCCAATAGAAAAATGTTATTACAATGAATTATCAAATTTAATAAATTTTCTTCTAAAATTAATGAAATATTAATGTTCTTTAAAATAACCTTATATTAATTAAAGCAAAAATTTATGTTTTTTTTTAATTATTTTTAATACTCATGCTCTTCTCTGTAGTTATAAAATAAGTTTTATAAAATGATATTTTTAAGCATTTCCATGTATACCACCCAATTTTTATGAATTTACAAATCTAATATCTAAACTTAATTTTCTATTTTTATGTCACCCAAAACTTTCTTTTCACATCTAAGAATAACATTATTTTAACTTTTAAAATATGGAATATATATTTTATGTACATAAACAAAATACTATAAATATAAAAATTAATATTTAAGTATTAGATATGCAACTTCTTAGGGTCATACTTAATTTTTCTTTTTAAATTTATACCAACTAAATATTTTATATTACATATATATATATATAATATATATATATATATATATATATATATTACTTTTAACAATAGAAATACATATTTTTATGCACAAATAAGGTGACATATATAAAGAAATTAAAGTTTAGGAGTCAGCTATTTAATGTGAGGCTCTTTAAGTAGAATGCACCCGAACTTTTAAACATCAATGTGTCTTTTGATATAACAGTGGAATTTCATTAGAAATATCCGTGTTAAGCATCCTAGCATGAGAGCGCTCCTAGGATAGATGATATTGTGGTAAGTTACACCAATATGACAAAATTGTGAGGCCACAAGATCAAAGTGGACATTACTTTGATGTGTGCAAGTTCACACATATAAATATATAGGAATTAAGGGATATTTAATCTTGAAATAAAATCCTTCGGTCAGTTTTTAACGGAGAACAATATAATTATTTCCTCTTGCCACCAGGTCTACCTGACCCATCGTATGGGTCAAATGTATGGCCCAATCTCTAGAGTATTAACGTAGCACTTGAAACAAAATTCATCTATCCACAAAGTCCTATAAGATTTATACAATGAATCATATGCATAAGAAACTATAAAGGGAAAGTAGATGAATCACACATTCTTATAATCATTTTTATATAATGGATTATTTCTCCGGCATCAAACCCTTTAAACTTTAGCTTTCATAAATTTTAAGTGAAGAACTTTAATATGTTAACTTTTTTTCATCGGCATGTGCTATGTGTATGTTTTAATAAAATTAAGATTTTATATTTTGTTAGTACGGTGAATATTTTAGCATGAAATTGTATTAAATGAATATGTTTGACCGAATCAAGTGGCCTTGAATTAGACACGTGTTAGAAAACCGATTTTTCTGAGGAGCTCAAGGCATGTCAATCCGAATAGCTAAGGTTCGAAGGAGAGATGACTATTCGGATGAACAGTCGAAGAAACCGTCAGACAAAAAGTTGACCGGTCTAAAATCAGTCGAACCAGGAGATAACTGTTACAAGAAAAATGAGATTGTCAGAGACTCACTCTGCAAGGGCAACAAACCTTTTAGAAATGACAATGAGATCCAATCAAAATGAAATATGTCAGAGGCATCGTAGATATTTCACAAATAGAAATAGGTCATCTATAAATATGTAAAGAGTAAATGTAACACGAAGAGGAAAAAATCTCATACAAAATATTGTATTCTTGTAGCTTCTTATCTCAAACACGTTATTTCTTAGGCGTGAATTACGGACAAACCTAAATGCAGTGGAAATATAACTCACAAATATTTTTTGGCGGTGTTTGGTAACATGCAATTAACAAGATTTGAGAACAGACTTAACTTAAATCCAATCAAAACACCAGAAAAACCTAACTTAAATCCTGGGCACTGCGTTCACTTTCTGTCACGTTTCATCTCTATTATGACTTAAGTCTAGATTTAATAAATTTGAATGAGAGACTGAATTTGAATTATTTATTATGTCATTGATGTGCTTCATATCCATCATAGTATTCAACCAAACACCGCCTTATTCAATATCAGATGTCAAACGAAAGTTAACCATTAAAAAAATGCATGGTACTATTTTTAGTTGGCATGTTGTTTGGCATTTCTTTGAGCATTAAATTTTAATTATGATTTGTCACTTCTAATGGTTGCTCTCTTAATTCAACATTTTCATATTATTTCTTACAAAATGGGCTGATTTCTTAATCCGGCATTCAATTGCCAGCAAAATTTCTCAAGATTCGCTGCGTGAGGTAATTGCCAAGGAAATGCGACATTATTTTGTCCTGACCAATAAATCCGACTGCCTGCTGCCTTGACCTTACCTTGACTTTATTCTTTTTTATTTGATTTTTTTTTTTTTTTTTGGCGACGAGTGGTGGTTAGGGCTCTCAAAACAGCTTGTTGTTCGCGAACAACTTGTGTTCGGCTCGTTAAGAATCTCGTTATTGCTCGTTCGCTAAGTTAACAAGCCAAACACGAACAAAAATCTGTTTGTTCGTGTTCGGATCGTTTTGGCTTGAAATACTACTCATTATATATATATATATATATATTGATGAGTAGTATTTTTAAAAAAATAAATTGACTACAAGGGTACAAAGATTTATAATCAATTAAAAGTATTAATAAAGAAAATAGAATAAAATTTATTAAATTAGATTCCAATGATGTTTTAATATAACCAAAAAATTTTAAATCTTGCTCCAACCCTTTAACAACATATGCCTACGTGATTAGGGTTGTCAAAACGACTCTTTATTCGTGAACAATTTGTGTTCGGCTCGTTAAGCAAATGAACCGAACACGATTCGTTAAGTGAACGAGCCGAATACGAAAAGCTGAGTCGAACATGAGCGAACTGAATTTGGGCTCGCTCGTGTTCGACTCGTTTACACCTCTAGTGGTGGTGTTTTTTTTTGAAATAAGTGAAATAAATGGAATTTGATAAACAAAAAAGGCATTGAAATCATTATATTATTTTTAACAATGTAATGCATATTTAATTAAAATATTTACTGTATTTAATCTTTTCCCATCTCAGCAAGTTGTAGGAGCTCATTGCTTACGTCAAGATGTTGAGGTTTGGCATATAATTTCCCGTCTTTTAACTAAGAAAAATATTGAAATATTCGCCTATATTAAATTATATTGAAAATACATGACATGCTAATGTGCGCTATAGGCAACAATTTTCTAGTTGTTGGCTCATATATTATGCAAGATGCTCAATCTGTGTGATGTTATGTGTGATATGCCATTAACAAAATTTTCAGCATGAATTTAGAGATAATTTTTTATAAGAAGATAAAAAGTCACTCGGAACTTCGATTTCAGCAAACTTATAGTCAAACTGATCGGGTCGACGAGACAAACCCAATGATATCAAAGTTGGTTCAATCCAAATCAAATTAAACTCAAATCAAACCATTAAATCACTTTTGAAAGTTTTCTAGATGCATTTGAAATGTCCAATGGGTGTCGAATCCGACGAGCATATTATCGAATCGAGCGTCTTGGCAAGGCAAATCCAACGAGCTCAAGATTGCTCAAATTTAATATCGTTAAGACATTTAAATATCCATCAAACTTTGTCTGATCGAATGAAGCTCTCCAGAGCGTCCAATCAAATTGATTTATATTTTTGCATCAATTACGTCAACAATATTATAAATAAAGTCATATCCATTACTGTACCGCCACAAAATTTCTTACACCCTTCAATATGCAACACTCTAATAATTATAAATACTGAGTAATACTAGAACTTTAAGAGAAAATCATCTAAAATTCACATTATAAATGACATCAACATGAAAATTAAAAAAAATTGTAGAAATGTCAAAAAGTAACAGTGTTTGTATAAATTTTTTAGTCCATGCAATTTTATTGCCATGATTTATTTTTTTAATATATTATAAGAAGTATATATATATAATATATATATATATATATATATACATATACATATACATATAGTCACGTGCTTTCTCAGCCATGCCTTAGGTGCCTTCTGACAGTCTCGACAAATTAAACTTCTTTTTTAATTATGGTGACCATCTGTTTTTGACTCATTATTTGACATTATTCTTTTTCCATGAAAAGTAAATTATGACCTTAGATTCCACCTTACAATTCACTTTCAAAAGTTATATGCACACCATCGCCTATCAGATGCTAATTTGACTAGTGCTTGCCACCATTATGTAGGAGGATAAAGTTGTTATGATCTTCATCATAGCTCTGTCTCTTTATCGATCACTTATATTGGAGGGGAAATATTTTACTTAGGGAGTATTATTATACCTTGAGGTGTCACTGCTTTTTTTGTTGTCACATGTCTCTCATAAATAATAGTGGATGTTGCCCTCCTCCAAATTTTGTGCTTAATGGAGTTTGAATTTTTCATCCTTCCGTGTTTTGCCATCTCAATCTCCAAAATTCAACGAGTTTACTCTTGCTAAGCTTTTTCTTTTAAATTTTGGTGACCAACTCTTGTAAGAGCCATGGAGCCATTATTAAGGTTAGACTCTCAATAGTTTTCAAAAAACTCAACCTCTTATGGCTATACAAAGTCATCACTTTCATTATCAAAAGCACTAATCATCAATTGTCCTCAAATTCTTCTAGTAGATAAAAATATTTTTCTTAGGGGCATTAATTTGGTTTGCTGAAAAGGTGATGCAATGTAAAATGAATGCATTACAGATGTAATGTATTGTATATGAAATACTTTGGAGTTGTTTGTTTGTTGTATATAAATGAATAGCTTTTTTTTTGTTAAGTTTGAAGTAAAATAAAATAATGTATTTTGAAGTAATGCATTTGTTTGTGGTTGCAATCGACGATAGTGGCCTTGGGCTGAGGTGATTGACATTGGCAGACAAAGACTGGTGGTGATGGCCATAGGTGGGGGTTGATGGGTGGAGGGAGGCTGAGGCGAGTTGTGGGGGCCAACGGTAGAGAGAGGCAACAGTTGGCGGTGGGCAATGGCTGGCAGACATGGGAGGGCCAGCAGTGAAGGGAGGGTGGTGGGCTGTGATGGACAATGGTTTTGAATGACGAGAGAGGCAGGCTGTGGGGTGCTAGCCGGCAGTTGTCGTTGACAATGGTGGTTGACAGTGGCGTCCGACAGGGGGCGGAAGGCAATGTCTTGCGGGGTGATAAACAACATTTCACATTTATCTATATCTTTGAAATTTGGCCAAATCAAACAAATTCTGAATTAAAAGAAAATGAACAAATAATTGAATTTCAAATGCAATGCTTTTTTTACATTGAATTGCAATTTGTTTCGAACAAACAACTGAATTTTAAAAACACTGGCATTATGAATGCAATGTACTTTTAATGTTGCCTACCAAACAACCCATTAACCCGTTCTAAATTGTGTGTATCTAGCCTTCCTTTTGTAATCACTAGAATATCCACATAACTGACTCTAATTATTCACTGTCTTACAAGACAATAGGGAATGATCAACTTTGTCTTATCAACCAACCTAAATCATTTGTAAGTAACTTTAGTCACTCTTGGAGACAAGTTTTAACTCTTCATTTATGATCCCTTAGAGATCTTTAACACGATTGGAATGTGTAGCTATATATTGTGACTTATCCCTTCCCAATTTAACATCAAAACTCCCACCAACAATATGTTAATAGAATTATTTAACTTCTCATAGCCATAGTTGTTTCTAAAATAGTTACAAACCTTCCTCTAACCCACTTTCCACATTGCTTGGTCAATTTGGACAGTTACTACTAAGAACAATGATCTTGCTGCATTTGAGAGACGACATTCTCATATTATATACATGGATCTCATATTGTCTTCTATAGAATGACACAAACGTACTTGCAACATGATGATAACTCTGCTTGGTTCCACTTGCGACCTTGTAAATCATCAATTTTTGATTGAACTCACCAACTACATAACCATTGACTTCTTGTTAACCCACCTTCTCATCAACTCATGTACTAACATGTTGACATCTAGCCCTTCATTTATCCGTATGCATGAATCCTTGCCTTTTTATTGCACACACCTAGTTTGAATGCCCAATCTCAAGCATATCTTCCCATCAACACACTCAACCTCAGTCCTTACATGCCCATAGACAAAAAAAAAAGCCCAATCTTTATGTGCATCGACTAAAGAAGCCACCAATTTTTTAACAATCACCATCTAAAATTTGTTTGGATGGCTTTGTTTGTACATACATATCAATAAATGACATGTCTAATTGAGCAAATATATTAACAACTAGAATTTGCAAGATAATTTTGTTATTTATGTAAGTAAATTATTATTTTTTTAAAGGCCTGCAAAATAACCTATAATTTATGGGTAAAAATGAACAGAATGTTTAATAACATATTTGTTTTGACTAGCCAATAAAACAATCTTAAGCACTTTTATAACTACTTAGTTATTAAGTAAACTTTGTTTATGTCTTATTGTTCAATTCATTTTTAATCTTGAATAGTATGATCTAAAGCTCACGAGCAAGCTCATTAAGGTGCATGTTAAAGTTCAATCTATTGATTGATATAGTACTCAATTAAGGATCAATATAAAATTTGATTAAGCTAAATTTATAATCATTTAAAATATCTCTTAGTTTGAAACTTAGCCACACATCATTCATATATTTTAAATTAGTATTGTTTATAATATATAAATGACCAAGTTAAATTTTGAGCATGTAACTCTCACATCTTAAGAAAATTTCATGAACTTTTAAAATTTTTATACCTTTTTAAATCTATATTTAATATTTTAAAGCTCGATAATAATGTCTCATTAAAGCTCATTGGGCTCTTCTTGATAAGGTTTGTTTCGATTTTCAAACGAGCTACTATTTTAAGCTCATTGATCATAAAATAAATCAAACTTGAGCCATGCTCGAATGAAGAGAAAGATAATATAAACTTAAAAATAAAATTAGCTTGAAAATTTTCATAAAATCTTAAATTAAGCTTGAACAAGCTTTGGTAAATGAGGTCGAGTTTGAATATTTTGTGACTCGGTTGGTTTGAAAACTTACTCTACAATTGGTAATAATATATATTATGCATTATATGAGGGTGTTGTTTAGTAACATCTCTTTAAGAAGGGATAAAAAGTTGAAAGTGTGTGAGTGTTTATTACATGTTATTTGTTTGAATCTCACATATCTTTTTATGCTTATTTTTAAAATTTTATGGTGATTTACTTATTTTCATATTAGTTACTCGTTATGGCATGAACACTATTTTATTTTTATTTGATTGCATTATTTTGATTAGGTTTTACAGAATATTTAAAACTTAAAACTTGATAAAAGCATTTCTAAATTGCTTAGTCTCAAGACTATCTTTTAAATCATAAGAGTTGATTAGTGTGTTTTCATTAGCTCAAAATGAAATTATATCATAATATACTGTTGAATGTCTCCCAACTAATTAATCAACAAAATACTAGTTGATGCATATTCATTTACAAAGAACTTAGGTTATGCCAATGTATCCGTAAAGAATAATGTTGCATAATTATATATTTGATCTCTTTATTGAGTCTCCATGCCTATATCGTAAGATTGTAAGCACATCTTTCCTCCTTTTTTGTTCTTAACCTTTTACGCATTACATCAAGACTTTATGACATTGTTTTGAATTTGTTTTGCTAAGTTTTAACGGCTTCTCTTGTATAAGAAACCTAAGCAATATTGTTAGTCTTCAAAATACTCATGTTCCAATGATCGAGCACTTGGAGGTTTTTGCCTATTATTAGATCTCTTTTCCTTAAGGTGTTTTTCATTGGATAGTCATAGCAATGTAAATCTCTTTCTTATAAATCTTTCATATTTAACTTTTTCTTTCAACTTTAACTTTGAAGATTAATGTTAAATTGCTTTTTTCTTTTCTTCTAACTGTCCATATCAAGCAAACTATAAGACCAATATTTTCTATGACATGATTAATTACACCGTTTTGTCTCTCTTGCTATTGTATTTGTCTGTTTATTTTGGAATGTTGTTAAACTCTTTAAACTTTTCCTACATCGAATAGAAAATAGCTCAAAACACTTTATGAAATATCAATAATATAAATGAACATTTTCAAAAGAGTTATTTTTTTAAGCTTCTCTTCTAAGGTATAATTAATCTTACAATGTCCGAATACCGTAATTCAAATCCTTTGTATAATGATAACACATATATGGTGTCTATCAAAGTTTTATATTGTAAGAAAAATAATTTATATCCTCCATTTGTGTTAGTGATATCTCACATTGGTGGCCAAAATTCATCCAAATGCTTGTATATGTTTGATAAATCTGCTTCCTTAGAATATTTGGATAAAAAAAAAACAACATTTACTCATAAATTTTATCAAGCAATTTGGTGATCTGTTGAGAATTATAATTGTGTTTCTATATGCATGAACTTTGAGTGGCAATTCACTTCCTCCAAACTATATGCATGATTGAAATCTCCTCTGATATAATTACACAACCATGACATTAATACAATACAATTTAGTAATACACCACGATGACAATGTCTTAGCTTTACTCTAACTCAGTGATTGCTTAGCGTTTAAGGTTCTGACAACTAATCAATAAAACAAGTGTCCCCTGAACATTTTAGAAATACACCATGATGACAATGTTCTGATCATGTTAGAAATACATTGGAATTTGATTCGAGCCTTGTTCGATTCGTGTTTGAATAAGGCTTGAACTTGATTCAATTAACATTCAAATGGAGTTGAATGTAAATTTTATTGGCGTAATGTTTGAATATGGTTTGAATGTAGATTATAAAACAATGCAACATAAAATACATTAGAACAAGTGCAAATGTGCAATTGCAGCAGCTACAACCGAGTAGCTTATAAAAGATTTCTGAAGATATACATAACAAAACATATACAACTAAGCTACAACTGAGTAGTTTATAAATGAATTTATTGTTGTTTACAAGGTCTATTGAGGTTCGATGGTGGTCAAAGTCATACAACATTATGATTTCCATTTATTTAGCATTATTAAAAAAATTATGAGTATTCTTTCATCATTTACTAATCATTCTCAATAGCATTTGATAAACAAAAAACATCAGAGAAATACATTTTAGGACAATTGAGGAATTGATTGAAATGAGAGATTTCAAAATGACGACAAGAGAAAAATTATGTAAATCCAATCGAATCTTAATTAAATTTTAATTATGATCAAATAATCTTTGAATTATAATCAAACCTCATGCAAGCTTTACTCTAATTATGTCCTAATCATATTTAGAGTTTTCTTCAAACCACGTCATGTTTGTACCACATTCAAGACTTGCTTGGACACCTTATTTAAATCAAGTTTGTTCAAATTATGGTTGAACTTTCTTCAAACATTATTCTAACCTTGCTTGAAACTACATACATAATTTAAATCAGGTTCATGTCAGGTCTCGTCAAAAGCGTTATGTGCTGACTAATGTCTTTTTGGGATTAAGTGTTGGAAAGCGAAAAATCTTTTTAAAGTAAAATAAGTAAACATACAGCATCATTAATCTTGAACAGGAGATAAAAATGAAGACTTTGCCCAGGAACTTTTCGTAACAATTGCCAAATCCAGAGAAGGCATGGGAAAGATGGTCGAGCAAATTGTTGAGTTTGTTTTTCTACCTATGTGAATGTTCTGACTATTATTTTAATAAAATGGAGGAGTTTTTATCTAAGAAAACCTTTCAAACATATTTTTTCAAGAAAATAAATGACGATTATATTTTCCCAATTTTGGCTATAATGGAACATATATTGTTGCGAGATATAGATATACACCAGTTGATGTGGTGTGTGTGTGTGTGTGTATATATATATATAAATCAAACAGGATAACGATCAACGAAACAAAAAATAGAACGAGAAAAATCACACCAGAAAAGAACACACAAATTTACGTGGTTCGACAAATTGCCTATGTCCACGGAGTTGCAGAGGATTTTACTACTTGAGGAGTTTACACCAGTCGATCACCTCGAATTACAAGAGGAATCTCTCACTTCATTGCTCTCTCTTCTCCTCTCTCTTTTCTTCTCTCACTACACCGAGATACACCAAAGAAGACAAACTTACATGAGAAATAAACCCAATTTCTCTTCAGCCACAAGTCATCAAGAAGAAGTCAAGGAAGAATTAGATTCTTCTTCTTCTTTCTTTTTCCTTCACCGCAAGGAAATACTTCTTGCACTTCTCTTCCTTCTATCATGAGGAAACTCGAGGACACTAACTGTGACTTCTCTTGGAACAAAAAGGAGAGTCGTCCGAAGCCTTTGTTGCTAACAGGAAGCTTCGGGATGAAACGAAGCGGTGTTTCGCGAAATGGAGGCGGGAATGGTTCGCGTTGGGAGATGTCGCGACGATTCACCATACAAGTGGGAGTTTCGTGATCGGGAACAGGGAGCGAGAAACGGGAGATCGGGAGGCAGCTCGAGCTCCATCGCTAACAAATCTCCCACTTGGAGACCGATACCACTGCTACAACGTCTTCTTCCTCAAATTGATATCCTCCACTAGCGGTGTTGCCCTTTTCTTTAAATATGAATCCTCCATGAATCCTCCTATTTGAATCCTCTACCTTGAATCCTCCACCTCTGCAACTCAAAGCCCCGTCAGTACACAACTTCAATTTCTCAAGAGTAACACCCTCATTCAACATATCAGAGAGTCCAAATAGCTTTGCACCTCCAAGCTATTTCCTGAATTACTCTTGTCTCTGCTTACAACTCCCACTGCATGGGCAATATTCTGCCTCTGTTGAAAGCCTTTTTCAACAAGTCTAGTCTTGTAACCTCTTACTGACATCACGATCAGTCTTCACCTGGTACACCCACTTGTTGTGCAATGTCTTCTCCCCTGGTGAAAGTTCTGCCAACTCCCACTTGCTCAAACTTTCATCTTGCAAGATTTCTTCATTTCTCTGTGGTTCTCCACCATCATCAACAGAACTATGAACTGTCAGCAATAGTGCATCATGTACTTCTTCAGATATCATATTTGCGCTATCAATCTCCATCTTCTTGGGATTCCTGCAGTTCCTCTTTATGTGGCCAACATTGCCACAATTCCAGCAAGTTGTCTGCTGACCAGACTTTGATTTTGACCTCCCTTATTTGAGTTCCTGTCATGTCATCTCCCTCTGAAATCAACATTCAGTGCCAAACTCGAATTTGAGATCTCGCCAGAATCCTTTCTGCGCACCTCCTCAGCCAAAATCAAATCACGAATATCATCACATTTCAGTTTATATTTACTTGCAGAACTGCTAACTACCATCCTTATGGCTTGCTAACTATTTAACAACAATTCCAACAATATTAGCGCACATATCTCAACATCAAAATTAATTTTAACACATGACAATTAATTTTGTGATAGTAATGAAATCATTCAGATGTTGGGCAACAGAAACACCTTCGACCATCTTCAAGTTGAATAACTTCTTCATCAAGTACACCTTGCTATTTGCCGATGACTTTTCATACATACCTGATAAGGTTTCCATGAGATTCACAGTCGTCCTTTTCTTGACGACGTTGTGTGCAACGGAACTCGATAGGGTCAATTGAATAACCCCTAAAACTTGTCGATCCAACAAATTCCATCAGCCTCATCCATCCTTTTAGGTCTTTTCCTATATAATGGAAGATGAAGTTTCTTCCCATAGAGATAATCTTCTATCTGCATTCTACAATAACCAAAATCTGTGCCATCAAATTTCTTATTCTCTGAAACCTTCACTTCATCTGCATCCATCGTCTTCCTCAGATCCGAATAAAGCTCTGATACCAGAGAACGATCGACGAAACGAAAAATAGAACCAGAAAAATCACACCAGAAAAGAACACACAGATTTAAGTGGTTCGCCAAATTGTCTACTTCCACGGAGTTGCAGAGGATTTTACTATTTGAGGAATTTACACTAGTCGATCACCTCGACTTACAAGAGAAATCTTTCACTTAGTTTCTCTCTTTCTTCTCTATCTTTTATTCTCTCTTTATACGGAGATACACCGAAGAAACTATACACCGAGATACATCGAAGAAGACAAACTTACAAGAGAAATAAACACAATTTATCTTCAGCCACAAGCCACCAAGAATAAGTCAAGGGAGAACAATCTTATTATTCTTCTTTTTTCTTCCTTCACCGCAAGGAACTACTTCTTGCACTTCTCTTCCTTCTATCCTGAAAAAGCCCAAAGAATAGCACCAATCTTGACTTCTCTTGGAACTAAAAAGAGAGTCGTCCGAAGCCTTTATCGCGAGCAGGAACCTTCGGGATGAAAGGAGGCGGCGCTTCACGAAAATGAGGTGGGAACGGTTCGCGTCGGGAGATGTCGCGACGATTCGCAACACAAGTGGGAGTCTCGCGATCGGGAACAAGGAGCGGGAGATGGGGAGGCGGATCGGGCTCCATCTCTAACATATATTAGGCCATATTTCTTTATTTAATTAAACTAAATAATTTATCTTAAAGTTTCATTACGTACTTTGAGATTTAAAGGATTGATTTAATTAAATAACCAATATAACTTATAATTTCATTACTTTTTTCGAGATTTAAGTAATATTATTATGAACATAAATAATTTAAAATTAAATTTGGTTGTTATGACCACCCTAAAAGTTTAACTGCTTAACTAACATATATACCAAATGAGGTAAATGTTAACTCGTTTAGCTACTTATTATAAAATAATCATCAAATTACGTGCACAAGTGCTATTTAAATGTTATTTAATTTTATAAAATTTTTAAATATTTTATCATATCATACATGTGATGGTCCTTCTTTGCTTCCAATAATAATTCAAAAGAAAATGTTTTTATATATTGTCAAATAACTATATCATCTCATGCAACCTAAATGAAGTGTTTGTAGGATGGATTTACAGTTGCTTGAAAGGTTTGTATCGAGCTTCAATACTCGTCAAAGTCATATAAAATCATGACCTTCATAGGAAGTGAAATTTCATACATTATCCAATAAATTTTACATTAATTTATTAAAAAAATGAGTATCCTTCTCATCATTTACTAATCATTCTCAATAATAGTTGATAAATTAGGACGTAAGAGAAATACAATTAAAGACAATTAAAGAGCCGATTGAAATGAGACAATCGAGTGTTAACATTGAAGCCATTAGCTTCAAAATGTTTAATATTCTACATCACACTCTCCACTCTGTATGTGATATGAGGAATATAATATTTCCTTATAGATAAATTAGAATTGACATTTGCATACATAACCACATAACTTAAAATGATGGGAAGAGAAAAGTAATACAAATAAAATCAAGTTTTAAACATATTTTAATCATAATCCAAAATTTAATCAAACATCATGCATACTTAACTCATATTATATCTTAATCTAATTCAAAATTTGTTCCAACTATGTGAAATTATGTTTGTACTTTGTTTGAACCCTGATAGAACTTTGATCAAATCATATTCAAATTTTATTGAACTTGATTTGAACCATATTTGCTCAAATTATGATTGAAATTTATTAGAACATCATCACAACAATGCTTGAAAGTACAAACAAAGTTTAAATTAGGGTGAAGTAAATGTTTGATCAAGGTTATGCGCTGACTAATGTTTTTATAGTATTAGGTTTTGAAAAGTGAATAGTATTTTAAATTTCAATAATCAAGCACGCAACATCATTAATCATTAAAGACTATTCAGAAATAAAGCTAAAAACTCTTAGCTCAACTTTGAAATTTTCCTCTGAATATTTAACATATTTTAATAATATATCAAGCATATAATACATCTTTAGTCTATTTTTTTCTTCATCTCTGGAATAAACAAAGCTTAAATTGAATCATGTTGAAATTTAAAATTATTGAATTTATTTAAAATATTAAAGGAAATATAAATTTTCAACATGTCAACTTAAATTTAAAATAATGTTTAAGAATTTTAAGACTATTTTTTTAAAATATTAACAAAAATTATTTTCATGTTTCAGAATTAATATATTAATATATATTTTTTTTATTTTAAAATAAACTTGATAATTTTGAACTATATGTTGCGGTCAAATATTTGACTCCCATGCTATCTTTCAAAACTAGTGAAAGCCCTTTCCTCTTGTTCTTTTATACTTTCGACGCTTGTCCAGTTTTTACCGTTGATCCCGGTGGGTGTGGGTAGAAGAAGGGTTAGGTGAGCATGACGAGCTGCCCCAAGTATAAAACCGAAGATCAGCTCAATTCTCCCCACCTCGGTCGGCGAGTACGTTGCTGTAAGAAGGTGTTCATATTTTTCCTGCTCTTTTTGACCTAAGATCGATCGGTAACTCCAAACTAATTTGCGCCATAGTCGTTTTTGCTTGTTGAGAATCTGGTTCTGTTGATGCGAGTGTTGTTGTGGGAACAGAGTTGAAATTCGATTTATGTTTTCGTTGTTCGAGTTTGTTTGTAGCTTGCTTACTGGTACCGATCCTTATGAACTGTATCTTATTTCGATGAGCGTGGATTTGTTTGAGTTTTGGTTTGGCTTGAGGTTGCGTTTCTCTTAGATTATGTTTAGAGTTGTTGAGTTTCTATGGATGAAAAATGAAAAAAAAAGACTTTTTATGTTATAAATGATGCTATGATGTTTAGATTTTTTGAATTTCTCTTAAGATCAAACCTTGGTGATATTATGTTTTATGTATTTTGATGTTTTGGATTTTGGCTCAGACTTTCATTGTGTGATCAGTGTAGTTATGATAAAGTTTGGTTAAAAGATTAGCGGCTTAGTTCGTTGCTGTTGCCAGAGGGCAAAGCCTGATTAGATAGTGTAGCTTCTGCAATAAAATAGATTAATCATTCCTCAGTCCATGATTACTGAGGAATACCATGAGGTTATGATGTTATTTTGACGTCTAATCCACAACAAAATGGTTGGTACATATTAAACTGAATTACTTAAGAGAATGTGGATTTTACAATTATTTTTCTTGCATTTTGATGAATTTTTTATGGGAAAACTAGCAAAAGCATATTAGAATTTTCAAATTAATTAACTTTATTTTATGTAAAGAGTAATTATAGAGAAGATAATTGTATACTCTTAGTCAAGTGCTTTTTAATATTGGATGCAGATTACAGCTGTAAGAGCCAAAATATACTCTTAGTATTGCATAGTGCAAAGTATTACATTGAGCCATGTCAAATCCATCTGGTGGACTTCATATTGCGTCAAGAAACAATTCCTTAGAGAGAAGCAATATTCATAGTGAGTCTTTCTTGGAGGAGAGAGATATTGATGGCACACCAGAGACCGGATGTCTCTCAATCGTGGTGCTTGGTGCTTCGGGAGACCTTGCGAAGAAGAAGACATTCCCGGCTTTGTTCCACCTTTTCCGCCAGGTTCATTTTGTTTTTCTTACTATGATATTAATTGCGAAATATCTATTATGAATCTGCAATTAATATAACTCGCCAATACGAATTGAGATAATGAATGATACTGGTGTTGGCCAAATTTCATCATTTATTTCACTTTCAAATTGTTTTAGCCATGTTGTTAGGCCTAGCTACCACAATATGAAATATAATTGAATTTCAGAGAAAATTAAGCTGGTTCTTCATTATATAACATAATTTAAAAGTGCCATTCTAATCAATTCTTTTATTGCTACATTTTTGTGTTATCTAGGAGGAATTTGATTTATTTCCTGAACCATTAGTAGTGGACTACTGTAATTCTGTGCCTCACCTTCTAAAATAAAATTTGTCTTTCTCGTGAACTGCCTACTTGTGCCGCTTTCAACTGCTAATGATTGACTTTGCTATTGGTACAAATGATGGTGTCAGTCCCCGTATTTTTTTTTTCCTTTTGCTACATTTCACTTAAAAGAGCTGAAGGGAAATTATAGATCAAGCTAAGTCCAACTTGATTCCCTTTCCTTGTTATTCTAACTGAAGAAGTGTCACAAATTTATAGGTTCAACTTAGTGATGGTAAAAATTTGGATGAGACTCAAAAGGAAGACTATGGTCAGCCAGAGAGGAAAGACATTATTTATATTCAAATGAAATTAAGTGCTAGATAGATGGTATGAGATTTTTCTCATACTATTCCAAATATCTTCGACAATATATAAAACACGGGCCAAGTTTAATATCGATCAAAATTGAAATGAGTTTCAAGCTTCAAGGATAAAATATTGTGATAATTTTATGTTAAAGTATTAGGAGTTAAAGGGGTAGACCAAAGGTAACATTGTCAAAGTTGTGCAACAAGATTTGTGCAAAATAGATTTAACATTTCACAAAATATTTAGCAAGAACGAATAGAGGACGTGATACCGTAGTTATGATACCAGAGTTAACTTAAACCACAATAGGAAAAACAAATATTATTACTAAAACAAATAAGCGGTTACAATCAAACAACTTTAAAGAGAAAATACAACAACATGACATCCAAAAATTTGAAATAGCAACAGACACGACACAATCACTCAAACTAGAATGGATTTCGGGGTGGTGATGGCGATTAGCAGGTGGTGGAATGAAGGATGAGGGGGTTGGTAAGCTGAAAACAGCAAGACAATGACTTTCTGGGTTCCAGACAAAAATTACGTGACAAATATCGACATGGCATGGCTGTCCGGGATAATGGCAACAAAGGTGAGGGCTGGAACAGCAACAACATGAAAGATGGAGGGCCGGAACAGTGATGGGGGGTGCGGTGGACTGCCGGACAGCCAAAGGAAGGCTGTCTTGGGTGGGGGCAGCGAGGAAACTGTAGGAAAACAGCAGAAGGGCTACTTTTGGGGCAGCCCGCACTGAGGAGGAATTCGTGGCAGTGAAGCGAGAGAGGTTCAGAGGAGTTAGGGAAGGATAAACACCACCTAGAGATCAAGATACAACTGAAGTACCACCTGAAGCCCTATGACAGAACCCTCAAATTGAAGAAGAGACGTTGACGACTATCTCGATACAAAACACAGGAAAAATTGACTTTCAAACCGTAATACAACATATATATAAGAATATAATTAAAAAAATAATAAAGGATAACAGGAATCAAATCAGAGAAAATGAATTCGGGATTGATTCAACCTATCTCCCCATCTCTCTCAATCGCGGGAATTGCGTGGCTTGTGTCTCGCATCCGGAGCCGAGCACTCAAGCGTTAGGTTGAGGATTGATAAATCACTTTAAAGAGAAAATACAACAACACGCCACCCAAAAATTTGAAATAACAACAGAGACGACACTATCACTCAAACTAGAATGGATTTCGGGGTGGTGATGGTGATTAGCAGGTGGTGGGATGAAAAATGAGGTGGTTGGCAAGCTGAAAACAACAAAACAATGACTTTCTAGGTTCCAAACAACAAGTACGTGAAAAATATCGACATAACATGGCTGTCCGGGATAATGACAACAAGGGCGAGGGTTGGAACAACAACAACGTGAAAGATGGAGTGCTGGAACAGTGATGGGGGGTGCGGTGGACTGCTGGACAACCAGATGAAGGCTGTCTTGGGTGGGGGCAGCGAGGAAATTGTAGGAAAACAGCAGAAGGGCTACTGTCGGGGCAAAGCCCACACTGAGGAGGAATTCGTGGCAGTGAAGCGAGAGAGGTTCAAAGGAGTTAGGGAAGGGTAAACACCACCTAGAGATCAAGATACAGTTGAAGTACCACCTGAAGCCCTAGGATACAACCCTCAAATTGAAGAAGAGACATCGATGACTATCTCGATACAAAACATAGGAAAAATTGACTTCCAAACAGTAATAAAGCACATATATAAGAATATAATTAAAAAATAATAAAGGATAATAGGAATGAAAGCAGAAAAAATGAATTCGGGATTGATTCAACCTATCTCCCAATCTCTCGCAATCGCGGGAATTGCGCGGCTTGTGTCTCGCATCCGGAGCCGAGCGCTCAAGCGTTAGGTTGAGGATTGATAAACCACTTTAAAGAAAATACAACAACACGCCATCCAAAAATTTGAAAAAGCAACAAATACGACACAATCACTCAAACTAGAATGGATTTTGGGTGGTGATGGTGATTAGCAGGTGGTGGGATGAAGGATGAGATGGTTGGCAAGCTGAAAACGCAAGAAAATTACTTTCTAGGTTCCAAACAACAAGTACGTGGCAAATATCGACATGACATGGCTATTTGGGATAATGGCAACAAAGGCGAGGGCTGAAACTGCAACAACATGAAAGATGGAGGGTTGGAACAGTGATGGGGGGTGCGATGGACTGACGGACAGCCAAAGGAAGGCTGTCTTGGGTGGGGGCAGCGAGGAAACTGTAGGAAAACAGCAGAAGGGCTACTTTTGGGGCAGCCCGCACTGAGGAGGAATTCGTGGCAGTGAAGCGAGAGAGGTTCAAAGGAGTTAGGGAAGGGTAAACACCACCTAGAGATCAAGATACAGTTGAAGTACCACCTGAAGCCCTAGGATACAACCCTCAAATTGAAGAAGAGACATCGATGACTATCTCGATACAAAACATAGGAAAAATTGACTTCCAAACAGTAATAAAGCACATATATAAGAATATAATTAAAAAATAATAAAGGATAATAGGAATGAAAGCAGAAAAAATGAATTCGGGATTGATTCAACCTATCTCCCAATCTCTCGCAATCGCGGGAATTGCGCGGCTTGTGTCTCGCATCCGGAGCCGAGCGCTCAAGCGTTAGGTTGAGGATTGATAAACCACTTTAAAGAAAATACAACAACACGCCATCCAAAAATTTGAAAAAGCAACAAATACGACACAATCACTCAAACTAGAATGGATTTTGGGTGGTGATGGTGATTAGCAGGTGGTGGGATGAAGGATGAGATGGTTGGCAAGCTGAAAACGCAAGAAAATTACTTTCTAGGTTCCAAACAACAAGTACGTGGCAAATATCGACATGACATGGCTATTTGGGATAATGGCAACAAAGGCGAGGGCTGAAACTGCAACAACATGAAAGATGGAGGGTTGGAACAGTGATGGGGGGTGCGATGGACTGACGGACAGCCAAAGGAAGGCTGTCTTGGGTGGGGGCAGCGAGGAAACTGTAGGAAAACAACAGAAGGGCTACTGTCAGGGCAGCCCACACTGAGGAGGAATTCGTGGCAGTGAAGCGAGAGAGGTTAAAGGAGTTAGGGAAGATAAACACCACCTAGAGATCAAGATATAGTTGAAGTACAATTTGAAGCCCTTGGATCAAATTGAAGAAGAGTCGTCGATGACTATCTCGGTACAAAAAACAGGAAAATTTGATTTTCAAACCGTAATACAACACATATATAAGAATATAATTAAAAAATAATAAAAGATAATAGGAATGAAAGCAGAAAAAATGAATTTGGGATTGATTCGACCTATCTCCCCATCTCTCGCAATCGCGGGAATTGCGTGGCTTGTGTCTCGCATCCGGAGCCGAGCGCTCAAGCGTTAGGCTGAGGATTGATAAAGCCCACCTTAGATTGTTGGGATAATGTTGATTAGAGTGGTGGTGGTGGTGATGATGATGATGAGACATTCATTTGAATGTAAATATATAAATTCATACACGTGCTTATGTATGCACATTCTGAGTTGTTTGTAAAACAGTTGAACTAATTTTGAGCAACTCATTTTCTATCCAAATTATATTTATCTTATCTAAATAACGTTCAATCGATTATTCCTAACTTTGAGCTTTGAGGGTTTTCTCACCATGGTATTATTCTCAGTACATAATGTATGTTAGCGCTTCTATTTATTCAGAAAACTTATTTTTGTTATGATTACTTGACATGTTTATGCTCTCAAATGCTTAATATTTACAGGGATTTTTGCAATCCAATGAGGTCCACATATTTGGATATGCACGGACAAAGATATCTAGTGAAGAATTAAGAGAGCGACTCCGCGGGTAATGCTTTCTTTCTCGAAGTAATGTGTTCTCATTAATTATCAAATTTAACTTTGTTTTGGTGCATCTTAAAGCTCATGTCATAGCCATTATAATCTTTATATCATCTAAGAGATCATCCCAAGCATGGAATCAAGTCCACTCAAATTCATGCAAGACTACAGAAATTGAATTTAATCCCTTAAAATATAATAAAATTATTTATTTTCCTTCAAGTATATGATCTTTCAATTTATATATTTTTCTGCAAGTATATGATTGATTCTCCCCAATTAAACTGTTTTCAAACCTCTTCCACAAATCAACCTAGCCTGCCAGTGCAGCTAGCTTTTTTTTGCAACTTGTTTGCTTGAGCAAGTGATTAACTCTGCGGGAAACTTTCCACTTTGATCCAAAGTCAAGAGAAGGCTTCACAATATTGAAATAATCATTAAGGGAATGCAGCGAATGATTTTAAATTCAAACAACATAATTGACAACTAACAATTACTTAATTATCTACTCTTTATTTTAAACATTTTGCATCACACATGTCGTAACATCAAGTTCAATTATGCATGACTACTAAACAAGCCAGCAAAAGAAACACTCCTAATGTCTGTTGGAACCAGTCCTTCACACAATACCAACTGTTGTTTGAGTGACACTTCAAACTTCCATAATGAAAGCACTTTAACGTGTGCTTAATCTTCTCAATTGGAACCCAAAAATAAGATACACTATCCTATGATAAACTACATACAAGTATATCAAACGGAAATGGTGTAGGTGCATGATGGAAACATTTAGTATGGTGGAGAGTGCTTTGAGTTCGAGGATTCTGCTTGAGCAGACTGAGCAAAATTGGCGTGAGAGGTGTTTCGAAGGCTGGAGCATGTAATGGAGCAACGAGAGAGAGGGAGATGGGATGTGGCATCATTCTCATGTGAGACGTAGGAGGAGACATTTGTTTTGGTCTGCAGCTGAAGAGGAGAAAAATAGAGGGTTTAATCAAATGTTATTATTTTCTAATATATATATATTTTTATTTGTCCCTTTTTTTGATTGGGACAATTCGGTAGTGGGGCATGGGGAGTAGAATATCTTGGGTGCATGATTTCAGCGGGTATGATTAAGTGGGATTTAAATTTTGACTGATTTTCTTATTTTATATATAGAGATTGAGTGTATTAATTTTTGCTAGTGCATTTTTGTCTATCATGCATTCCGATTTGTGAGCTGTCTCTACTTTCATGTTTCCCTTGAAATACATGTCATTTGTGTACGCAACTCATGCAATGTGGGTGTCATTTTTGAATAATTCCTATGTTTTGGACACACTCATACAATCTATTTTGTGATCGTACGACATTTTAGTGATGTCAGTGTTAATCCAAGCATTTTGGTCTCGATCTGTGTCATGTTTGATCGTCCACCGTTTTCATCTCGTTTGATCAACCTGACTTGTATAACATATATGGAAATCAATAGTTTAATCAATTTAACTAATTAAATTTATATGGAAGTAAAAAAATAGCTCAATAGGACAATGGAGAAAAATGATTCATGTAGGTGATCCCACTTAGTAGGATAAATACTTGTTGTTGTCAAAACCTCAATAGCTCAAAAAATTTATGAACACACGCAAATGCATGCACATGTGCACACACACACACTTGCATGCACACTCATGCTTCCTGGTTCCATGAACGTTTGCTAGAGGTTACTCTTGTTGTTGGTGGAAGATAACGATTTGTCCATGCAATATTGCAGCTGATGTTTAAAGATATATAATGCCACCCTAACGTCCCTTTATACCTCTCTCTCTCTCTCTCTCCTTTCTTTAGTTTTTTGCTTGTAATCCTTGGCTAAATTTGATCGTGTTTTGCATTGATGAGTTTTACTTGGTCATTTGATGGCCTCTATCCCTACCTTCTTCTATCTTGGCTGGTGGTTCGATCATAGTTTCTGGTAATGGTATGTTTGGTAGTTAGATTGAGCGTGCACCATCTGATGAGTCATCTATATTCATGAAAGAAATTCGAAGTACCCAACTTTTGCTAAACATGAAAAAAGCATTCTTGAAACGCAATGTTCCCTGATGGCTGCTGAACGTTTTCTGTGGAAAAGTTATGCAGATGTCATTTTTTCAAAATAAGAGAAAATAATAAAGACAATATAGAAAAAAATAGAGACATGGATTCCTGGATGGATATGTGAAGAAACATGGGAAGTGTAAAGAAATAGTTTGATGGAATGATAGATTCTTATATCGCTGGGCAATGCAAAAGCTGTTATGCAACATTAAATTTTGTTGGGAGAAGGGTTGTGCTTGGATCCTTGCTCTTTGTAGGAGACGTGATATACTTAACAATTTGGCATGTTCTGAACCTCTTAGATCTACAACTTGCCACTTACTACTGCATGCTGCATAAACTTTCTCCGATTGGCCCCCACGATGCTTACCACATGCATTAATTTTCTAATTCTATATGCAGATATCTTAGTAAAGGAAAGGAAGATTCAGCTGAGTTAGACTATTTGTCAAAATTTCTGCAACTGGTAAGCCTCATCTTCAATGCTGTTTTTTTAATATTTGCACATTTGAATACTAAAATTATCTGGCCATAATTTTCAGATAAAATATGTAAGTGGTTCTTATGATGGTGAAGAGGGTTTCCAGTTATTAAACAAGGAAATTTCGGAGCACGAGTCCTCAAAAAATACTCAACTCGGAACCTCACGCAGACTCTTTTATCTAGCACTTCCCCCATCTGTCTATCCATCAGTCTGCAGAATGATCAGAAATTATTGTATGAACCAATGTAAGACTTGCTACAGGGTTCTATTTGAATAGTAGGATTATTTTCATTGTAGTTCCAACTGCAGAGCATTTTAACCGGCGTGAGAATTCTTGATATTTATCCGAACTCAACATTAGATGCTGTATTTAGGTTGGATTTCATCCCTATCTTAAGCAAAAGTAGCATGTGACTTTTTGCAGCGTGGCTAATTCTAGTGTTTTTTTACTACTATTTTATGAAACACGAGTTTATCACCCTTTTGCAAGAGTAAGATTGTAGTTAATAAAACTAAGATGCATGGAAATAGTCTTCCTATGATGTAGGAGTAGGGCTGTCAATTTGGCTAGTTGCTCGTTAAACAACTCGTGTTCGGCTCGTTAAACAGCTCGTGTTCGGGTCGTTCGTTAAGCCTAACGAGCCGAACACGAACAAATTTTTAAGCTCGAAATGTAAACGAGCCGAACACGACCAACAATTTGTTCGCTCGTGTTCGGCTCGAAATGACTCGAAAAAAAAAAAATATAACTTTTTATATAACAATATATTACATATATTATTTATATAATAATATATTATATATATTTATGTCTAAGTTTAAATCATAACACCTCATGTGACAATGTGGTTAGTGTCTTCATTTGTATAAATTTGATCCAGGTTCGAATCCCATACTTTACATCTGTCTTTCTCAATTTTAGTTTAACGAGCCAATTTCGAGCTGAACACGAGCCGAACATGAACACGAATATTTAAATCGAGCCGAACATGAGCACACTGTTCACGAGCCGATTTCGAACACGAGCTAATTCGAACGAGCTGAACACGACCCAAGCCTGAGCTCGCTCAAGCTCAGCTCGTTTACAACCCTATGTAGGAGCAAGGTTGCCAAAATAATGTCCTTTGTGAAGTTTTTAAATACCTTTTGGGGTTGATGTATCATTTCACTAGAGGAGGTACTTTATCTTGTAGATTTGTGCGTTTTATTATTTTTTTTATTTATCAATATGCAAGTTCCTAAGGTGCAGTTTTTATAATTTAATGGTAGGCGTGCATTGTTTTAATTTTTTCTGATTTGTTTTAAGCACCATCTGGAGTTCTGAAATTTGTAAATTTTCATCAGCTAATAGCATGTGGTTTTATCTCTTAGGCCACATTTTTTCCCCTTTTTTCCTTCCAATTTCTTATAATTGTTTCTGGTTTCTTCTTTTGTTTGTATCTTATACTTATAAAATATTTGTTCCCTCATAAGCAGTTTTAAAGCATATTATATTCCCAAATTTTTGTTTTGATTGAGGAAGTAATTAATCTTATCGTGGTAAAAAATTTGAAGAGCTCTTTTGACCGTTGAGCTCTTCTGAATGAGTTTACATGTGGCGTGCAATTTTTTTTTTTTGATGATAATTATATATTTATTTTAATTTATTATTGTGTTTGCGTATTTTCATTTCTTCATTGTTTTTCTGTGAGGATAAAAATGTATTTATTCATTTTATTTATGATTGATTTAATGAAGCAAGAAGAATGGCTCTTCATTTCTTGCAAAACATGTTTTTAGAGCACTTTGATAAGTGGATGCTAAAACTCGAGTTGCCTTGCTTGCAGCCATTGGTTTGGAATGTTGATGGCTCATTTAGTATAATTATTTTGTGCTATCATATGTTGATAATGTTTCGAAGTTCACGCCTTTGTGATATTTCTTTTCTCCTGGAGTTTTTCAAAATTTTAAATTAACATAGTTAATTTTTTACTTATGCACATAGTAACAATTATTTCTGCTCTCTAACTCCTAAACTTTTCCAGCTGATCTTACTGGATGGACTAGGATTATTGTGGAGAAACCTTTTGGAAAGGACTTGAGTTCAGCAGAAGAACTGAGTGCTCAACTTGGAGAACTGTTTGATGAAAAACAACTTTACCGAATTGATCACTACTTGGGGAAGGAACTGGTGCAAAATCTGGCAAGTCTACATTCTTACTCATGCTTAAGTTTCTTAGCACTCAACTTACTTTTTCCATGGCTTTTATTTGGCAGCTGGTGGTTCGTTTTGCAAATCGCTTTTTCTTACCACTTTGGAACCGTGATAACATTGACAACGTACAGGCAAGATTTTCTTTTCACTTAGTGAACTTCAAGAGTTCAAAGTTGGCAATGTTGCATTGGTCAAGGATAATAATCTCAGAAAGTATTTTATTTTATTTTCAAAATTTTTAATTTTGAATTATGACAATTTGGCAAAAAATTTTGAATTATGACAATTTGGCCTGAACGATCACAATGCCATTCTCCAATTTCCAACTGTTTCATCTTAGGTTCTCAATTGTTTCTCCTGGTTGAGATGCTACCTGTAGATATTTGCCTTGTCTCACTTTCAGAATTGTTTTGCTTACATATCATTAAATATTATATTAGTCGCTAACTCCAATAGTTAAATGAAACATCTTTCCTGGTTTTTAAAATTAATTTCAAAATAGAATGAAATACAGGATATTAGCTCTTTGCATTATAATGCTTAAATTGTTGTAAGGGATTATGCATGCTAGTGGGCTTCAAAAGTTCCTGGCTTGGCTCTGCTGAAGATATTAGAGTTGATTTTCAGGTTGAATTTTTAGAAAGTTTGTAACACCGTATCTTAGCAATTTAAAGGTATATCCCAAATTTCGCATCTCTTAGAATTCGATCAAGTCAATTTTATAAAATTTTACACGTCGAATTGATCAATTTGATATATAAAACCAAGCATGAATTTTTAATGTATGAGAATATATAAAATTATGAAGTTATAAATTTAATTACCTTTAATAAATCTGAATTATCCTCTTAATCCGCCATCATCGATTTAGCAGTCGACATTCCCCGCACTTAAGGACACTTGCTACTGCTGGATATGTTCAAGTGAAGGGGATTAATTGGGATCTAAGTTAAAATGCCGCATACCTTTCATTTCTCCCATCCCACATCTCTTGGTTTCAAGGGACTGAAGAGCTCATGCGATCCAACATTGTAGCTGGGCGGGGTGAGTGGCTAGGCAGGGAGTCGGAGCTCTCGACTGGGAGTTTCAGGAGAAAGACAATGAGTATAAACCTCTCCTTCACGATATTTATGACATTCCCGTCCTTCCTTATACTTCCATTTTGACGTTTCCTCGAATCAATGCACTTTTTCATGTGGAGGAATGCTCGGCTTCTCTCCAATTTGCTTTGGGAACATGATTTTTTAAGAGGAGTCCTAATAAGTTGAAGAAAATTCTGTTTTTCTTTAGCCACCCCATTTGATTTTGAGTGTTAGGAAATGAGATTTGATGAAAAAAGCCTTCTTTATTATGAAAAGGAGATTATAATTTATTTGAAAATATATCTATTATTAACCATTGTAATCTTTTAATTGTTAAATCCTAATTGATTTTTTATGGTGACAAAAGTTGGGAGAATATGAGAAGCATCAAAATTTTATTTTGTAAGATCTATCCATGTCACAGTTATTAATAAATGTTACAAATCCACCGACTTCAAATATATTAAGGGGTCCCCAATTATTAGATTAGATTAATAAAATTGGAGTAAATTATTGTTATTCCTTTACAAGAAAAGGTATTTTGTGATGTTGAACAAGCAGAGAGTCTTTCAATAAAAAATTTCGTTGTTAAAATCTTTTTATAATGAAGGAAATATATATCCTAGAACCTTAAATAATGCATGCCCTCAGTGATAATGGCGATCTAAGACGTTATCTTTTTTTGAGCTAAAAGAGATAAGGGAGAGTGACGAGTGATTCAAAATATTTTTGCCTCCAATAAGATATAGCCGATTCTTTTGTCTAGCTTTGTCCACTTGTCTTCTCTTAGTTTGGTCCTGGAAAACACAATGATTGGCAAAAAATATCACCTAATAGTTTTAATCTTTTGTTATTTTCTTAATAGATAAAAGACTTTTATAAGGTTAGAGATAGTAGTGCATTAATGTGAGTGAATGAAGGGGAGAGGCTGTAATCCACTGCCTTGCAATAGTGGTAAAGGAGCCATTTACTGCTTCATTTTTTATTTTTTGTTATTAGGGTAGGTTTGATAGTTTAGAAAGACATTGACATATTTTTAAAATGATTTGTGGAAACTTGAGTTAATTACCCTAGTACTAGAGGATCTATTTTAGGTATTGCTTACAAAAAGATAAAAGTTTTATTATTTTGAGCTAAAGAGCATTACCTTGATGATTTTTCAAGTTAAGAAAAATTTTAGACCGATCAATCTCTTTTGAGTTAAGTTCTCTCAACTCCATAAAATGAGAATGTCCTTTTGATTGATTTTCTTTGTATCATCCACACTAACTAAGGGTTTTATGTAATTTTTTTTTCGCAATTTTTCTTGGTACATCCCTTTTTTTGTAGTTGCACAATTGTTATGGCTTTTGGCGGAATTTTTGCCCTATAAATTCAATGCCAATCAATTCTTCATTTTGAGTATTTATGAATGCTATGATTGGTCCTTTTGAGTTGGTTGTTGACAATGTTATTGTCATTTTTCTTTATTTAGCTTGAAAAAGAGAGAACGCTTAATTGAAGAGGAATGTGTCCTCTTTTCAAGAATTGGATATTGATGTGCCTCGACACCAAAATCAACGACAAACCATGATATAATTGCAGTAGATAGGTGGAATAAACACAAAGAAGGTTTGCTCTTATGAAAACAAATGAAAACACCAAACAAAAGAACACAATAGCCAACCAAAAACATGCATAAAAAACATGCCCTATGTTACTCTCTTTAATAGAATTCTCTCTCGACAATTCAAAAACTTTTCTTCCAATCCTTCTCTTCAAACTCCTTAAATTTCTCTTCCTTGAATATGTGATTAAGTCCCTCGCTGATCTCCTTTGCTCCCTTCCTTTTTCTGTCATAGCCTCCCTCTCCTTTCCTTTTTCTGTCGCCCACCCCGCTTCTTCTCTTGGACGCATCCGACCCGCTTGGCCGGTTGGGGGATGTTGGACTAGTCCCTTCTAGATCGGTTAACATCCAGGCGGTGTAACGATACACCCCTCCCAAAGCCGTATCTTGCCCTCAAGGTGGAAGGATGGAAACTGCTCGTGGATCATCTCGCAAGGCTCCTATGCTGCTTCATATTCCGACAATTATTTTCACTTCATCAATACCTTTTTGGCTCCCCCTACTCCTCGATGCACTCTTTCGATCTCTATTGGCTCCATAATCACTTCTAAATCCTCCCTCAGTGTCGGTGGTAGTGTAGACGAGGGTGTATAATCTCTAGTTGCACGTCTCAGCAGTGATACATGGAAGACCATGTGTAGTGCGGACGATGATGGTAACTTTAAATGGTAGGTCATTGCCCAGATGCGTACCATTACTTTATAAGGCCCAAAGTGTCACAATGATAGTTTCTTGCTTCTCCTTCTGGCCAATGTCTTCTGTTAGTAGGGCCTCATTTCAAGTAGACCCTGTTTCCTGGTTCAAATTGCACCTCTCTTCTGTGTTTTTCTGTCTTCCTCTTCATAATTTGTTGAGCTCTCAGTAAATGGCCCTGGAGCTCTGCTAGTATCTTGTCCCTCTCCTCCAAGTACTGATCGACGTTGGATACTGGTGCGGTAGTGTGCCCATAATGTATCAAGTGGTGGATGCCACCCATACAATACAATGACAGGGTTTGTTTGTGCTGCGGTGTGATATGATGTATTATACAACTATTCGGCCCAAGCAATCCACTTAGCCCATAGTTTCGGTATATCAGATACAAAACAATGCAGGTATGTCTCCACACTCCTGTTGACCACCTCCATCTGTCCACCGGTCTGGGGATGATATGCGGTGCCTCTCTTAAGGACTGTCCCTTGCAACCTAAATAGCTTCCTCCAGAAATGGCTGAGGAACACCTTGTCTCTGTTCGATACACTTGGTTATGGCACCCTGTGCAAAAAAAATACTTTTTGGATAAATACTGTCGTAGCTGAGACTATAATGTAGGGATGTTGTAAGGGAATGAAATGTGCATACTTAAACGAGCTACGACTAATATAATTACCGTGAATTCTTCTGATCGTGGCAACGCCTCGATAAAATTCATCGACACTTCTTTCCAAATCTTCTCTGGTAATGCTAATGGTTGTAGTAAGCCCCCTGGTGGGGTGTTGTGCTCAGGTACTTGTGACGCCGACACACATCACATTTTGCCACCATGTCTCCTCCGCGTCTCTACGCATCCTCGCCTAATAAAGCTTTGTCGCCAGACTACTGTAGGTTTTATGTACCCCCGAATGACCCCTGATCACACTGCTATTAAACTCTTGTAATAATCTGGGAATATATTCCAACGACTTGGGCAGCACGAATCGCCCCTGGTGGAGCAGTTGCGGTCCCCTCAATGCATATCCTGGATGACTCTTTGGATCCTGTAGTAATTTAGTCCTTATTTTCCTCAGCTCCTCATCCCTTTCGCTCTCCTGTCTCAAGGCCTCCCAATCTAGGACCAAGGGTACCGATAGGGCCGCCAATTGGGGTTCGTCCACTTTTCTAGACAGTGCATCAACTGCTCTGTTTTCCAGTCCTGACAAGTACTGAATCTCGAAATCATATCCTGTAGTTTGGATAACCATCTCTTATGCTTTTCAATCACCATCCGCTGCTATAGAATATACTTTAAACTTCTCTGATTTGTCATGACCAAGAAATGTTGTCTCAACAGGAAGGACCGCCACTTCTAAATGACCAAGACAATCGCCATCAATTCTTGTTCATATACCAACTTTAGCCTTGCTCTGGCTGAAGTAGGCTATCAACCACTGATCCTGCATTAACACTACCAATTCCTGTCTTGATGCATCCGTCTCCACCACAAATGGTTTATTGAAATTTGAAAGCGCTAATACCGGTGCGCCAGTCAGGACTCTCTTCAGATGCTCAAATGCTCATGTGGTTGCTTCGCCCCAATTGAAATTGTCTTTATTCAACTGCTTCGTCAATGGCCATGCTATCGCGCCATATCCTCTTATGAATTTCCGATAGTAGCATGTGAGTCCCAAAAATCCTCTCAACTTCTTCAAATTCCTTGGTAAGGTCTAATCAATTATAGCCTTGATCTTGTACTGATCCACTGCTACCTCGTCGTGGTCACCACATGTTCTAGTTACTTATTTTGTAACTAAGCAAAATAACATTTCTTCAAGTTAGCATACAACTGGTGCTCTCTCAACGTCTCCAGGGCTGTTCTTAAGTGCCTCACATGTTTTGTCTCTGTACGACTGTAGACCAGGATATCATTAAAGAAAACTAGGACAATTTTCTGGAGATAAGGTTGAAAAAATCTATTCATGAGGGATTACAATGTCGACGGGGTGTTCGTGAGGCCAAGCGACATCACTAAGAACTCATAATGTTCTTCATGTATCCTGAATGAGGCCAAACAACATCACTATCCTCTCACGAATTTCTGATAGTAGTTTGTGAGTCCCAAGAATCCTCTCAACTTCTTCAAATTCCTTGGTAAAGGCTAATCAACTATAGCCTCGATCTTGCACTAATCCACTGCTACCTCGTCGTGGTCACCACATGTCATAGGTACTCCATTTGTAACTGAGCAAAATAACATTTCTTCAAGTTAACATACAACTGGTGCTCCCTCAACGTCTCCAGGGATGTTCTCAAGTGTTTCACATGTTATGTCTCTGTACGACTGTAGTTTAGGGTATTATCAAAGAATACTAGGACAATTTTCTGGAGATAAGGTTGGTAAGACCAAACGACATCACTAAGAACTCATAATGTTCTTTATGTATCCTGAATGCTGTATTGTGCACATCCGCCGTCTTCATCCCGATCTAGTGGTACCCTGACTTAAGATAAATTTTTGAGAAAATGACTGACCAATTAAACTCATCTAGCAACTCATCAATCACCTGAATAGGAAACTTGTCCAACACCGTTTTCTTATTCAAAGCCCGGTAGTTCACACAAAATCTTCAACTATCATTTTTTTCTTCACTAACAAGACGAGACTAGAAAAATGGCTCACACTAGGTCTGATAATCACAGTTTGGAGTATCTCTCGGATCAACTTCTCTATCTCTTCCTTCTAAATCTGGGATTACCTATATGTTTCGACGCTGATGGGAGAAACCCCTCCAATGTAATAGCGTGCTTGTGCTCTCTCCGAGATGGTAACTCGTTTGGCTGCTGGAAAACATCAGTAAACTGTTGTAGGAACTGCTGTACCCCCTCCCCAAAATTCTGCCTA
>NW_018164478.1:784254-824493 GCF_001263595.1 Phalaenopsis equestris | reverse complement strand
TGCTGAACCCCCTCCCCAAAATTCTGCCTACTCTGAATTTTGAAACTACTCAATGCTTTGCAACCCCACCAAATAACTCAGTTCTGCTCCTCGAATCTACCTGATCATGGTTTTGAGTGACACCATGATTTTGCACAAGTTAGCATCTACTCTTAACACCACCTCCCTACCCCCACTTAGAACTCCATCGTCAAGAACTTCCAACCCACCTTCATGGTTTTGAGCGACACTATGGTTTTGCATAAGATAACATCTCTCAGCACCACCTTCCTACCCTACACTTGGAACTCCATTTTCAAGGACTTTCAATCCACCTTCATCTCTCCCAATGTTCGCAGCCACTGTTTCCCCAAAATCACATCCGTGCTACCCAAATCTAATGGAAGTCTTTCACCACCTGTAGGTCATGTAGTGTCAGAACCAACCCCTTGCGAATTCATTGACTTTTCTCCACCTTCTGTGTCCCCATTATGACGCCAAAGCTCCTTGTATCACCAAATTCAACCCTAGCTTCTCCACAACTTGATTTGAGATAAAGTTATGTATGGCCCCGCTATCAACCAACTCCACAATTGGCTATTCCCCGATATATCCTCTCACCTTCATCGTGTGATTCGAGGTAAATCTCACTACCAAATTGAGGGACACCTTTGAGACATCCCATGCAGATACTCATTCACTGCTTTCTCTTTTGATTCCTCACTCTATGTATCCTCATTCTGAATTAAAAGAATCTGAAGGGCGAGCTCCTTGCAATGGTGTCTTGGGACGTATTTCTCGTCACACCAGTAACACAATCTTTTGACTCTTTTGTCATGCACTTCTGCATCTGTGAGACACTTGAAATTACCCCACATGCCTTTTTCTCCTTCGGTGTCTCTTTTTGAAATGACACCGGTGTCTCTTTTTGAAATGACACCGTCTGGTTCATCGGTGTCGTGACTGTCACAGTGCTCTTGTAGATTCTTCCGGCATTGACACATTTCACTTGTTTCCTATCTTCCATCATCTGGGCGAGCTCTATCATTTCCCTCAATCCATGTGGTCTTAAGGGGATGATGACTGCTCTGATGTCGGGCTTCAATTTTTTCATGTAGTTCCCTTCCAAGCCTGCTGCAGAAATCCCCCTCAACCTCTCTGACAAAAGCTCAAAGCTCTCTCGGTACTCCATAATGGCTCAAAAACGTTCCAACAAACAATCCTTAAACTCCTCCCGTGAGTGTATAGGATACCTTGCCTGCATCTACTGGAACCACGCTAAAGCCTTCCTCTCCAAGCATAATCCCGCTGCCATGAGCTTTTCTTCCTCAGTAAGCTCGTTGATTGCAAAGTATCGCTCTACTCGATGCACCCATCCATGTGCACCCTCCCCTTTGAAGATTGACATCTTTAGTTTCCCGATCCTTGCATCTTCACCACAACTTTCTCTCTCTCCGGAATTTCCCCTCCTGTATCTAGGGTGAAACTCTCTTCTGCTGTCATAGGCATATCTAACTCCCGATTCCCGCCTTCTTCCATCATATTCTTTCGTGCCCTTTCACCGTCCTTTCTCTAATTTTCGACCATCCCTCTCCATCATCTTTACTCGCCCTCCTCTCGAAGTCTTAAGAGGATGCTCTTGTAGGTAGATGATGTTTTCGTTGTCTTCTCGCTCGTTCTCCCTCCCCATTGACCTGGCCAAGGATTCGCTGATCAACCCTTGGTTAAGGTTTGCAGCTGGAGTGATCGTCACGGCCTTGAATTGCATCCATAAGCTTTTTCATCATTTACTGCATTTCTTTTATGCCTTCAAATCCATCGTTCATTCGACTTTCATTAGAAGAAAATCTGTCATCCATGGTTGCAAACCTTTCTTCCATTCTGGATCAAATTTGCTCAACCACTCCTAGCACATCAACTTTCTTTGCTGTCATCCTACCAAGATATATATTCTAATACCAATTTGATACGTCTAGGGCTGTCAAACAAGCTCGTTGTTTGTGAACAGTTTGTGTTCAATTCGTCAACGAGTTCGTGTTCGATTCGTTTGATAAGTAAACGAGACGAACGTGAATAAATTTTTTCGTTTGGTTAGTTAAAGGAACCAAACACGAACAATGATGCATTCGTTCTTGTTCGAATCGTTATTGTTCGAAATATAAAATAATTTAAAATAATTATATATAAAAATTTTATGATATTTTAAAAAATTAAATTTTATAAATTATAATATATAATACATTAATAATAATAATATATTCATATAGGCAATATACTAATATAGATATTATATATTTATACAATATAAATTATATAATTAATATAATATATTATTTATATATATTAATATTAGGGATGTCAAATAATGACTTCACGAATAATTTCGAACACGAGCTTATTTCAAACAAACTAAATTTCCAATGAACCGAACACGAACACAAGCTCTGTTCGTTTGTGTTTGGTTCGTTTACACCCCTGCATACAGTCATACCCAACCACTTTCTGAATGGCACAATCAACTTGCTTGATTGTTAAAGTGATTGGTATTTTTTGTGTCAAGTCATTTGGCTTGGCAACTGCAATGACGGAAAAGAGAGTCAAAACTACTGGCTCTTGTAAGGGAAGTTGGGATGGTAAATGTGGTTTTCCATTAATTGCAAGTTGTCAATGTCTTTCTGGATGCATGTTTGACTGCTTAGGATGATGCAAAACTCACCTAGTTGTGTGCTTCTTTAGCTTTTTTGGTTAATTAGGCTACAATTTACCTCTGATTATTCACATTTTTTTAGGTCTATAACGGATCAACTTCTTGCACATTTATATTGTGGTGCTACCGTTGGGGCATATTTATCTTGCTTGATTTTGAAAGTGTGTATTTTATTGTGTCATTTACTACAACGATGAAAAAGAGAGATGAACTGTTGGTTCTTGTAAAGGAAGTTGGGATGGCTTATTCCGTATGTGGTTTTATATTACAATTTGCTCTCTAGCTCACTTGGGGTGTAATGTTTACTTGGTTAGGATGTGCAGAATTTTTCTAATGCTAGCTAGCTAGCTGGTGCTTCTTGAGTTTACCTAGGTAGTGAGGCTACAGTATAACCCTGGTCAAGGTCTTGAAACCTGAAGTCTATCACTTGTGTGTAGACCTTATCCATGAAACATGGATATGAATACAAGAATATGGACATGACACAACATGATATAAGTACAAAAAGTAGGATACAATATACCATTGGCTCATTTTTATATTTAATAAAATTTTAATATGTAATGTATAATTTTTTACTAAATAAATTATTGATATTAAATCTATAATTACTCCTAATTTTCATATAATATAATATTAGATTAGTTCAAATAATACAATATTATCTACATTCAATAGAATACTTCTAAATGCATGGAAAACCTAAATTAAAAAAAAGAATAAAATCTATCAGCCCATACAAATAATTTTACATTTATTTCCTAAAATATAATCTAATGTCATAATTATAAAATTTTGTAATCATAATCATTAAAAATTTAATGTGAAATATAAAAATAATTTAATCTATGACTTATTGCACAACTCACTACACATGTTTACCGGGGGGAATAGAATGACAACACGTTCCGACTTCCTCTTTGTCCTGTGTCATCTTAGGGTTCGTTTGGGGCAGCTTATTTGGTGCGGTGACGTTTTGAAAACACACTTGATCTGTTTGTGTAAACTGCGTTTTGGCAGCTTATGCGTTTTGAAAACGCTGAAAGTAGCGTTTTCAAACCGCACCTATCTACCTAGATAGGTGCGGTGGCAGCTTTCTGGCAGCAGTATGACTTTTCCAAAAAAATAAAAATTTGTAATAGCCACTGGATCTAGCTTATCAGCAGATTATTTAATAAGCTACACAGCTGCCCCAAACTGACCCTTAGTCTGCGATCTTTGTTAGTTCAGCATGAGGAGAAAAAAAGGTTTGCTTATTTATTGTTTTCATCATCTTCCTACCTTCTCCTGTCATGCATCTTTACTTTTGCTAGCGTGCTTCTTCCTCCCATATTTTCCGAATGAGCCTCACCGTCTTCAACGTCTAAGTGTGAGATGAATTAGTTATTGCATGGCATTAAAAAACAAAAACTCTCCATTGAGTTTTATTTTCGGCTTGCTATGTCACATATTGTGTCCCATGTCCGTGTCTAACATTGTGTTTGTCGTGTTGTTGTGATTTTGTTGCAGTGTAAAAGCCTAAATTCACTTCTAGCATAGTTTGTTGGACACATGTGAGACGTGTTAGAGCCGCATTCTTGTCTGACGCGTTCGACATGAGCACATACGCCATTTGGAAGTGTCTGTGCTTCAAAGATTGAATATATCAGTTTGTATTACCTTACATGAGCCAACTTTCCATAGACAAGTAAATGATAAAGGCATAACAATATGATATTCACACCATAATCAACTTTTTAGCACACTTAAAAACATTCTACATGCTATGATTTTTCTTTAACATTGGTAACCAGGAGTTTGATGTTGAAAGAAGCCGTTTTGTGTGTGATGATTATAAAAATGGAGGACTAGACAAAAGGGCATGATATCTCACCATTGGTTAAACCCGAAAATCGTAATCTTCTTTCAATATCTTTTGTACTGTTGGCTCGTTTTTTTTCTTAGGTTAAGCCCGATTTATGTCATCATCTATAGATAATCTTTTATTTAGGATGTTTGATGGTAGGTTTTTCATAACTAAATCATATGAAAGATCAATCCTTGATATGTTGGAAGCTAGAGATCAAATTTTGATCCAAGATTTCTATATGCAAATGAAAGAAACAAACATTTTCATCTTGTACTTTGTATGAACTAAAGTACTGATAATTGCGCTATAAACAACTTTTGTTTTTCATACTCTTGAGTAAGATTTTCAGAAAAAAATATTTTGCATTACTGCAAATTCTCTTAATTTGATCTTTGTATCTACGTTTGATTTCATTGCCCTTGTGCATATAACATGAATCCTAAGCCAATTGCAATATGGTATTATTCTTTCTCTACATTCTTGTATTCGCATATTAATTTCTTTTCCTTTGTACTTCTACATGGACAAAGCCAAAAAAATTTAAAAGCATTTTTCTGTCTAACGTTTGGCATGCATTACTAATTAAATGAGCTTTTTCCCTTTGAAGTTATGGAGATTTTATTTAAATCGTATTTTAATTTTTATTTCTTTGTATCTATCAATCTCAGATTGTCTTCAGGGAGGATTTTGGAACTGAAGGACGTGGAGGATATTTTGATGAATATGGGTAGGCCATAGTGGATTTGTTAAATGATTGAAACGTTTCGTTCTTTAGTTAACTTTACTTTCATTATTTGGAGTCTGGGCTAACTATAACATGATAGCTACTTGATGCAGTTGTGCAACAGTAATCTTTCTGAAATTTAAGATGAAATTTAAAATTTTCAAACAATATAAAGGCTGCTGTAACTAGTTCAAAGTTGCATAAATTAAAATTTAACCGTAGCTCTAGAAATCTAGTTAAAAATTTTGAAATACAGAAAATTGACTTAAGGATCCAAAGATAATGTTAGCAGTTAGCGCATGTACTGATGGATCAAACTTGACCCATATAGCTCCTTGAAAAAAACAGTGTCAGAGGATGGATTCTGGCTTAGATAGCCTTTGAGAGTAAGAGCCATTCTTTCTTGAAAAGACATTTTCAGAGGATTGAGTAATGAAATAACCAAGTATAAAAAATACCAATTTATTTGGCTCAAGGAAAAATGACCTACAACAATAGTGGCGAGGGGTAGTAATAATTCAATATTAAAGGTATATGAAGGAACTATTTTTCTCCATATAACAAATATGGGGAACTTTTTTTCCCTTCACTAGCATGAGAAGAGTGGTGAAAATGTCAACAAATATTGGAGGATCTATTTTCAAGAGAAGAACAATAAAGAAAATGAAGAGTTCCTCTCATGAAATATCCAAGAACAAAAATAAGCATATAAGAGGCCACAAAAAATCCTCTCAATTTTTTTTGTATTCTGTTAAATAATGAGAATGTACTAATAACAGCCTTTGTTCAGTCTTAAAGGAGAAGCATTCCTTGCAATCAAATCCTCGTCGAAACCCTTGATGCTTTATCTCTCGCTAGTTTGGTTCCCTTTCTTACTTTTGGATTTCAACTTATTGTCTGATTTAGTGAGAATGGTAGTTAAAGCAAGTTATAGGAAGATTGCTAAAATATCCTAAAGGATTTGATGTAAATCTTATAAACTCATTTCCTTTAAATTGAATTCTGATAATTTCATATAAAGATATACATAACTAAGTTGATGCTCAAATTACCAGTGCCTCCTCACTCGAAGCCCAAGTGGAATTCAGCAATTTTACAAATTGAGTTCAATCATTTCCTTAACTTGAGAGCAAGGATCACCTTGGCAAGCCTGTCAGTACTTTTGTGTTTTATATAGATCTTCTGGACTAAACCTTCCATCTTCAACCTTCTCTTTGATGAAGTGGACCATCCAGATACTTGACTCTCTAATGTTACCTATGATCTCTGAGTGAATGACACTTTGACTATCATAAAAGTAAAAGAACTATTGAGTTTCCCTGGTGCAAACTGAACTCTTCAACTAATTTTTTTATTCAAATGACTTCTTTGGTAACTACAAAAAGGGACATATACCTTGCCTTTGTGTAGACAAAGTAATTGTAGGCTAAAGCCAAGTCTTTCGATTGATGGGACACCCAAAAAGGCTGAAGACATCTATAGCTTAAGAATTCTTTCTATGAAGATCACTAGCATAATTAGAAAAAAAAATCCCACAACTTTGTAACCTTAGGCTCTTGATTGTGAGATACCTCAAAAGCTATTATATTGCTTACTAATCCATGAATCTCAGAACTCTAGATATGTAAAATGCTAAGTGAGTGCATATTATTGGATACACTATACTTTCAACTATGCCACGATAAGACACCATAGTGATATACTTATTTTAGTTTGCTAACTAAGAAGTTATTGACAAACAAAAATAACTAACTAGCGAAAAAATGGTAAGCTTTGTAGTCCACAAAATAAATCTTTCTCGCACCACGCAGATCAACATGTTTTTGTTGTGGTAGAAATAAAGTACTTGCCTTTTAATTTGTTATAATCTTTCCCCCAAAATTCTCATAATAATGGCAAATTCTCAATTGGCTGATCTATAATGTGTTTCGTTGTAATCAATCGTACGAGAAAAAGATTATAAAAGATCATCTATAAGTTACTTTAGACACACAACAGACAAACGAGCTTCTATTAAACCCACGATTTTTCATGAAATTATTTGAGGTTTTAAATCATTGCTTGAGAGGCCAGGCCATATTAAAATTTATGCACTGAACATACATAATGTTACCGTATTTGCAAGGTTGAGTACTTATAGGTATTGTATGCAATTTTCTTATCAAAATTATTATCCTCACATTCAACTATTCCAACTCTAGTTCTTGCATTGTAATTATGGAACGAGTAAGCACAATTAATTTACTACCAAGTGCATGTTAAAGGACAAAATACTTATTTGGTTTGTTCGGGAATAATTTACAATCATGGAACTAGCAAGCACAATTAATCTACTATTAAGCTCGTAGAGAAGGAGCACAAGATAAGAAGATTAATCAAGTACTTACCAAATAATTCTCTATGAAAACTAACATGGGAAGAATAGAGAAAGTCTATGCAGGCTTAAAGATTTTGATGCCTCCAGGCCCTCTGTTTTTGTTTAATTTTTTTTTAGAGAGCTTTGAGTGTCAAATTTCATAAGTTAGATGGAATAGTAGATAAGACAATACCATATATTCATCGTCATTTTGCGAGAACTTTTTGATCCGGGGTTCGAGATGTCCTATAAGCACAAGCCTCTATAGTTAATTATCTCTTTTGATAACAAGAACACTTTCAATTAAGGCTAGTCATTTAAAAATAAATATTTAACTTATAACAATAACAAACATATGGTTTTGATCTATAAAATAACTTAGAGCTTAAAGCAGATTGTGGGGGAAATGACGACGAACTCAATCAAAATCCCATGGTTTCGTCATGTCGGTTGTTGTGGTCTCCAATCTACATAGTTAGAGGAGGTATTCAACCCAACCTGATTGAAAGATCCTTGTCAACAATCATGGTTTATATTTCACATATTTGGATATCTTAAAGCGAATTATAAACTTTAAAGACTTGCACAATTTTAAAGCCATGAATTTACTATGAAATTTATATTGAGAGGCACATTCAAGATTTTGAAAATATGCATTGTTGCATTCATTAGATAAACACCCTAAAGCATGCCTAACTCAAGAGTATCTCATCTAAGTCTTAAGAGTGGGGCTCACATTTCAGGCTATTGCATTTAACTTTAGGAGATAACCATAAAGTTTATATAAATTTTGAAATCATTGAGAGCTTAAAATATTTGCAAAAGTATTATACTTTTGGGTTTTAAAAGGGACCGCCTTCTCTCTTCTTGCAAATTACAATTACGGATTTGCTGACAAATTAGGCATATCAAGTCCTGCTTTAACATTTAAAAATGGCTTTTATATGCTTGAATTTAGCCCCAATTTATGTATTTAAATAGGCCACATAAACTTTCATTTGCACTTGGACATAAATTTTTTTATGATCATTTTCAAATATAATCAAATTTTAAGTCAGAGAAATCTGATTGCATTAATTGTTGGGCTATCAAAATTATGCATAAGCCTTTATATGTCCTATGTGCATCTGATTTTGTTCTTTTGAAAAGAACTTGAACTATAATTTGAATGATTATTTTAATTTTTAATTTCATGATTGGTATTTCCCTTTTATTTTCATTTTTATGTTGTTTCAAAGTTTAAATGGTTTAAATTTTCAATTGATTTTGCAAATCCAAAAAGTCCACAATTTAAAATTATTTGCAAATCTCCATTTAAGTTATTATTATTGAAAATATTCTACCTACGACAAAGAATTTGATGCCATTGTTAGAGCTCTAGAACACTGGAGTCTATCTATTCACAACTGAGTTCACCCTCTTACGAATCATGAAGCTCTCAAATTTTTAAACAGTTACAATAAACTCAAAGGGCGTCACACTACTTGGGTAGAATTCTTAGCTTTCTTCCAGTTCGTACTCAAACACAATGTAGGGAATCAAAACCACGATGGCCTGAGCCGTCACCATCTACTGATCACATCCTTGTAGAAACATGTGGTAGGCTTTGAAATTATAAAAGACATATACAAGGCAGATGACTTCCAAGATACTTGGGACAATGTCGGGACAAACGTCACGGGCAACTCTACAAAACAAATGACGACTACTTGTTCCGTTAAAAATAAATTATGCATTCCTCAATACTCAGTATGAGAAGCACATCCATGAGAACCACTGGCAGAGGTAAAACTCTCGCACTCATGAGAGAACTATTTTTTTGGCCCAACAATGTAAGATTTTTCATAAAACACGCCACCAAAATACATGATTGTACACACCTTTACTGGTCCCTGAAGCGCCTTAGGTTGATGTCAGCATGAAATTTGTCGTAGGAAGTTAAATGCATCTCATATTGTCTATTTGTATTTCCGTGAGATCGTTCGTCTTCACTATATTCTCAGGATCAGTACTTCCGATCAGGACGTTAAATCTTTGAGCCACTTATGACAGACCCTCTGGAGCAAATTAGACACTAAACTCCAATTTAGTTCAGCAGCACATCCTCAAATTACTGCCCCTTTAGGATCCCTCCAGTGCATCCTCCTGTCGGTCGAACTGCTCTTTCGCCCTCGTTTGTTAGCCTTCAAAATCGCCATCTCCTTAGGCATCGGCTAGCAGTCTTCTATCCTTCCCTAGCCTCACCTCGGCAGATTTCCAGCAGCCTTCTGTGTAACAACTGCTACTATAGTATATCAGTGCACTTGTTGAGACTTAAATTTTGAAATCTGGTAAGTCTTGCATGTTTATTTATTTTCTTGAAGTTTTTGGAATTAATTTGATGCTCAAGTTATTCGTCAATTTTTAGTAGTTTTATTTCATGCCCACTTTATAAAATATCTTTACAGGATTGTAGAGCAGTTTTGATTATATTTTAAGCATATTTTTACCTATTTTATGGTTATCATAAGTAGAAAAAATAAAAGATTTTCATTAGATTTTTCTTTCTTTATGACTTGGTACATCTTTATTTAAGTGAGCTTTCTAGAACCATCTGGTGTCTGTTTGCAAATCTTTTTCGCCAGTGTGTTCTAGATATGTTTTTCTATTTCTTGGCTATTATTCTATGATTTATGGAGTCTTATATTTTATTATATATAAAGTTATATATAAGGTTTATATAAATAATATAACAATTTCAAGAATGACTACTATGTTCTTAATTAAAAAAATAATAATTTTATATGAATAATTAAGCTTAAATATTCCAAACCACTATCAGGGAAGCTACTATATGCGTTTTTTTCTCATTTTTTATCCAAACCATGACTTTTAGAGAGATAAAGAGGGATTTCTAGAGAGATAAAATCAATTTTGAAGGTCTTAGAGCTGATTTCATCAGTCGGGCCTGCTGGAGAAACCATCTGACACTAGGTAGACTTCTTTTAAACTACTTTAGATTTCAATTTCGTTACATTTTTTTTTAAGTTTTGGTATTTTATTTGTCAAAATTTCGTACAAACTCACATCTACAGAGATTTATTAATTTTTTAATGCATAACTTTTTATATGTTTAGATTGTGCTGTACATATCGACATAAAAATATTTGTTGTTTGACGAGTATTTTTTGTTGTGCAATATTTTGTATATTTTGGCATGTGCATCAAACCTGAAAGAAATGCTGAAATATTATTCTGGACATTTCATTCAAGTGGTTTTGTAAGTTTTATTTTTCGATCTATGTGGATTTATTTCCTTTGCAAATTACATTATTACTTGTGTCTACTGGTATGTGCCACTGTTTATAAGATGTTGTGAAATTTGATATGTCAAAATTTACCATTTATATACTTTTGTTTCATAAATATGTGTAAAAAATGATAAAAATGGGGGAGTTACTGGTGGTTGTGATATGGTGATTGTATGTTATGTGCAATTTAGTGGAGTTATAAGTGGTTTTGCACCTAAGTAATTATCCATCTATGTGTTTGATATGCCTGAACAGATGTGAACAAGTAGAGGTATTAGTGGAAGTGAAGATATAAGGAGGTGGAGGGAAAATTTTAAAATAATTCAAATAAAGAATTGAATTTGATTTTCATGTTATTTTCCTACTCTTATGATATTCTGTTGCTTGTATTGTTATTTAGCATATGCCTATTGCAGTTATAATTCCTTGTACTGGCATTGTGATAGATACTACACATGATATTTTGACATGTTGAATTTATTTACATTGAATATATGATTATTTTTTTAATATTGAAAATTGTGGTAGATTTTAAGTAGCATAATGAGTTGTGGTTGCTTATCCTTGCTTTACCCGCACGTGTTGTTTCAAGAAAGTGTAAGACTCGGGTTCAGCGGATACTTTTGCATTTCTTGTGAGAGTCTGATTTTTTATATGTCATTATCTTAGACATTTATTTTTGATAGTCATGGTAATGTTTAGTTTTTTTTTAATGATAAAGAGATTAAATCATGATTTTTTCATATGTCTTCTTTTATTGTATAGTACTATGATCTGAATGAATTTCCATTTATTGTATAATAGTATGATCTGAATGAATTTTAGGTATGTTTATTTTGCAGTATTTGATGATATTGGTGGCTTTGTGTGTGAAATTTGAAGAAAAATAGATAAATAAAATTTCTTTCAGATATTTCTTGGGTAATAATTTATCTGTTATGATCTTAACACGAGATGACCGACTCAATATAACGGGTTGTATCGAGTTAGGCTGTGACATTCGGAGCTGTCACACTGGTTTCGTCACATTCCTTGATTGATTCTACTTTACGCTGAGTTCTCTGCATTTACTACTTTATTTAGTCTTTGTGTGGTTCATCTTATTATTTACATACTCTTACTTTCTGTTTAAGTGTCCTTATTGGTGAGGAGTCGTCTTTGTAATTGTTTTTAAATTTCAACACTAAAATTTATCGTGTATGAGTTTTGGTTTGAGTTACCTCCAATATCAATTGGGTTCTCTGTTGATCATGCGAGATAGAGGAACGAGACTTTGATTCGAATAATAAGGTTGAGGGTTGGTGTCATGAGAGAGCCGAAGCAGGCATCTAAGATTTGCTGGGATCGAGAGGAAAAAGTAGGGGGGTGTGTGATCAAATGAAGAAACATGGAGTTCCGGAAGTTTTCGAATGCATCAATTTCGTCATTGCTTTTCGCTAGCACTAATCTCTACTGTATCTCTTGAACAGGGAGGAAGACGGCGTTAGTAGAAAGCGAGGGCTTAGAACTGTTGAGGACTCTCAAATTTTTACGTGCAATATTATGATGTCAAGAGGAATATGGAGAGAGGGGCAGGAGCATTTATAGACCCAGGGAGGGAGCAGCTTGGTAGAAATTTTTAATTTAATTAGTTATTTCTCCTTTTTTTATTTTAAGGGTCATCAATCTCATGAACTCTTGAAGGAGTTTTTTTCATGGGAAAGCCAACTAGAAGAGAAGAATTTGTCTTTCCAAATATTCAAGAACAAAAACTACCCTAGGAGAAGCCAATTCCATTTCTCATTATCCTCTGCTCAGTGTTAAGAGGCCTCTGATCACAGCCTTTGTTTAGTCCCAATGTAAGCGTGCCTTGCAACCAGCTGAAACCTGATGCCCTTGATGCTTCTACTTATCTTTTGGTTATTTGATTTAAGTTTTATTTGGGATGGCTGCAGCTTTTTAAAAAATATGGTTGTAAAGTTGTGGTGGAGAAAACAATTTCTTAGAAAGGAGCGGTGAGAATTATATATATAGACACAAAAAATTAGATAACTTTCTTACAACCACCACACATTAACAGGCAGGATTGAAAAAAGTCCCACCTCAACAATTTCTAAAAAGCAACAATAATACAATTCTCCCCAAACAGAACTGTGGTGACAGTCTGAAACACAAGGAAATAAAAAAGCTGTCCCAAAGAGACTAATTTTTCTCCTTTGGATCTCAACTCACTTGGCCTAGAGAGGCAGTCAAACGAAAAGAAGTAGTAGTTGTTGGATTAGATTTGTGGAGGAGATCACTAATATACCTAAAAGAAATTGGTATAAATTCTAACTTGAGTTATTAAAGGTGAATTTTGCTTGCATAAGGCTATATTCCACTTTGATTATCTCTCATACATTTTGTAGTGAATTACCCAAATTTACATCTCTAGTTTCTATTTCTCTGTAGTTGATAAAATATGAAATTAAATCTTTTTGTTCTCATCTACTCCATGAGATGGCCATTGATTAAAAAAAGATCAAAATTTTCTTTCAATTTTTTTTTTTTTTTGAAATGAAATAACATGAACTATAACAACTATAACAATCTCTTTGAGGAATTGGTGCGTGATATTTTGATGCACAAGACATATTCCAACGTTGTATGAAAAGCTCTATATAAAAAAATCCATCTTTAGCCTGAAAACAAATCCATTGCCCATGCAATAATCACAAGATTATGAGATGTATAACAATAGCAGTCTACGGTCTCTCTGGAGTTTGAAGCGGTTTATAAATGTGGTTTTTTGAACTGTCTTTAAACTTCTAGAAAACCAAAAATCTACTCATAAACCAATCAGTATTGCGCTTAAGACTTGTCCAAATGTTGTGAATTCTCACCATCTCTATAATCTAACCTTCCCAAAGCAACCTGCTAATCACCTGACATGCAACTGTTTGATTAAATTCTCATGGGAATTGCAATACAGAGTTGATTACGCAAAGACATCTTAAAGGTATTGTATAAATAGAAGTAAAGTGCTCACCAGCCTGGTATGTTGCTCTAAGCATGACAAAGGTCCATTATTATTGCACTTTATAGGTCATTACCTCTGTTAGGATATGATACGATTCTAGTTCTTATAAGTAATCAAATGTGGCACAGATATCTGGAACAGCATATCAAATCTCTAAACTGATAATAGACCAACATTATCTTTCAGAATAATAATACTGCTTAAATCAAAACAAAACAACAACAACCAGTTGTCATGATAGCAGCTGTAGTTTTGTATAGAATTCGTCAGGTTTATCTTGATAGTACCTGGAGTAAGCAGACCATTGGCAAGCTGTAGGGAATGTAGATGGGAACTGGCTGCAGAATTCATATCGTTCGATATTATACTAGTTGAATTAAATATGAAAGTGCAATATTGGTTTAGCTTAAAAATGATATTTTGAGTAGTGAATTTAAAAAAAATTAATTTTATAAGTTTAACTTACACAACTAAATGCTGGGTGATAAAATGTTAAAAAAATAACAAAATGCACAAACTTTTGTTTTACCGTTCTCCAAAAGGATGTATGGTTGTCTTGGATGCGGATTTAATCTTTAATATAATTATAAATAATTTTTCTCGAAGAAATAAATAACTAATCATTTCTTTCATTGGCTGATTAAATTATATAATTTTCACTTGTGTTATTTTTTTCTATCAATAAGGCATTGAATTGGTTTTTTTTTTTTTCCTTTATGTGGCAGAATCATTCGGGACATCATTCAAAACCACCTACTGCAGGTAAATCATGTTTTTTACTTTTTACTATTGTAAATGCTGTAACTTTCTATATCATTCTAATTGTTATTTTTGAAACTGAATTTGTCAGCCTATAGATGGGCATTCTTGATTAGCTCGTGTACTATAGTTTGATACTAATTATTAGTTTTCAGATCTTCTTTCATCAACATGAATCAATTGTTTGTAGTTCCAAGTTGTCAGGAATATAACTAGATGAGCCATAGCTGAAATTCATTCATTGTTGAACTTTTTCTTTTTCATATTCTAGATGTAATATGATATGTCCAAGTGATATATCTAACCCTACTGCTATGTCTACCTTTAATAGTTATGTTAATCATTTATCAAGGTTAGCTTCTTTTGATTTTATACCTTTGTAGGAAGGAGAAACTTTACATCTCTTGTTCCATTCTCAGCTTAGTGTCACACACCTCTATCTCAAGAAGGTTGGGCCACGTCCTTTTTGCCATAAGAAAGAATATTCTAGAGAAAACTAAAGAAAAGGAGAATAATCCAAGAGATGCCTTAAGAAAGAATATTCTAGAGGAAACTAGAGAAAGGAAAATAATCCAAGAGACTCTAGAAGGATCCACTACATTCTGGAGAATTTTAGAAGGAAAAGCTCGAAGGATATCTCAAGAATAACCTAGAAGATCTAGGGATATGCATGCATATAAGAAACTGGTGCATAACTATCTAGAAACTAGACTATTCTAATGTAATCTAGAAAGTTCTCTTAGGCTTGGGGAGGACTATAAATAGAAGTTTCTCCCTCTTATTTGGATCCATCCAAGATCTATCCAAGGTTCCAAGCATTCAAGTGTTGTAATCACACTTTTTTAGTGAAGTGTTTATTTCTCCAGTACTTCTCCCTATTCTTCTTCCAAGAGTGTTGTGTGCTTACAAGTCCAATTTTTGCGAGGGTTAGGCTGATTACTGCCAAGAAAGAGCACTAAAGTCGCACAGGTGGCTTGGGATAAGTTATTCCTTGACAATTGGTATCAAAGCATCATTTCGAAGGTATGACAAAGAGCGTCAGAGAGTACTTAATGGAGTCCGAAGCCACTAATGTGGAATCATCTCAACAAGGGCGAGGTCGTCAGGAGCAACGAGGTCCAGCTACATTCAAAACACATGGGTGGTCCAAGGAGGTCTGCATGGCTTTGATTCACACTTTGCTTGGGTGGAGGAGGCAGTGAATGGCGTGGAGGCACAGATAGAGGATCTAGGCCAAAAAATTGATGACCTCGAGGAGGAGGACATCACAGTCCATTCGACGATGGAAGGTATGATGCTCCAACTAGAGGAGACTTTAAGTGACCAAATGGCTAAGATCCGGGAGAACTTGATGGGGGAGCTCTAGGAGGTATGAAGAGCCCATGAAGACGAGATGAACGACATACGCTCTAGCTTGGAGGAGATGCATTGAGACATTTCGTTATGCAATTGGGAACTAGCGACATCCACCAACAATCATACTTTTGAAGTCAAATGCATCAAAGTACCAAAACCTAAGAGTTTTGGGGGAGCTCGCAATGCAAAGGGAAGTAGCCAACTTCCTTTAATGAATTAAAATAAAACGTTGTGTTTATGATGGTATAGGAAAGCATAAGCATTGTGCGGAACAAAATTTTCTTTTTAATTCCTTCAACACCGCATCTAAATATGAAGGATTGATTTAGGAAGAATCTTTATTGCAGTATTTTGATATTCAAATGTGACTTCCATAACTTATTTATGGTAAGTTACCCTTGGTTGCTTTTAAAACTACTTGCTTAGGCTTTCAGCTGCCGTTATCCAATCATTTTTCTTCATTCTTTCAGGTATGGACTTTGTTCCAACCCAACTTAAATAAACCATTACTGTTCAAAGAAAATATGCACTTATTTTCACTGAAGATGTGATTGCAGAGCTTGCCACTCTACTATTGTTTTCTTTTGTGGGTTATTTTTTATCTGGAATTGCCCAAATCTAGGGAGCATTTATAAATTAATGTTAGGCTTATATTTGGTTGGAGACTTTTAGCTGGGCTTGTTGACCATTATCATTTCATTGTAAAGATTTCATTAAAAGCAGAATCATCCAAACTCCTTTCACGACTATCTTATTATGTTACTGGATACTCATGCAAATTCCAAAATGGACTTCTCACTTTAATTCTTTCGAGGAACCAACTATAACTCTTTTTTTGGGTTGTATTTCTTTGTATTTGCCAACATTATTTTAACCTATCAAGCTTATTCTCTCCGGCTCTATTGTTGGAAAATTTTTGCAAGTGAATGCTTTAAGTACACATCTCTCTTCTCAATCTATCGCTATTTCTGAATGAATTCAACTTTTTATTCATCTTGAAAGAGTGGTGTGGATTGATTCCCCTTTATGGCCGTTAGTAGAAGGTCAAATTTGAAGGCACGACTTCATACTATTCTTGTTGTTAAGTTTGTAGGCACAGCTATTTTAAATGTTTCATGGCTCATGTGAAACTCAATAAACTAAACAGCTAGGCACAAGGTGAGCACACTAATGGCCAGATTTAACCTTCAAACATGGTGGTTGTTTGTCCTCTATATCAAATTTGTACTCTGAATTCGGCACCAACTTTAGACCTTTCAATGAAATTAAAACCTTCTAAGCCTGCCCGTGTTAGCCTTAGGGGAATTATTATCTCATCACCTGCAAGCATGAACATTGCTCCCTGTCTTCCAAACATGTTTTCTGTTCAACCTACTACTGACAAAGTTGGCGATCGTATTTCAGAGCAGTCTTATGATTTTGATGAAAGCATGCAGAGCATTGATGCTCTAATGGATAGGGGATTTCTAATCTTATTTTCCAGCCGTGAAAGCAATAAGAAAAAAAATCTATCATCACTCATCTAAATTCATCAGGCTTAAAGCAAGATGTTGCTCTGAGTACTTGTTTTTCTGTTTTAATAGAAGCTTTTGTATCGATGCCTCATGTTATCAGTTATTTTGTTTTTTTATTGTTGTACGTTCCTATAGCATTTATTTGTAATTGTCCATTGTAATGCCTCTTGTTATTAGTACTTGTCTTTTTATTGTTGTACGTTTGATGAATCCCTTTTTTCTAGATTGGTTGAATGATTTGTAATTAAGATATCATTGATTCATAATGTTTGCATAAGTTCTGATCATATAGTTTTGCCTGTTCTATCTAAGCTTATGATACAATTCACTTAAACTTTATGCTTCTAAATTGCTTTTTACACAAGTCAAATTTTAGTTTAGTGGACTTTTGATGTAGATTTCTGTACTATATGAATTATCTCACATTAGAAGATTATATATATATTCAGGTTTTTTGTTTGGTTGCAATGGAGAAGCCTGTTTCCCTTAAGCCTGAGCATATTCGAGATGAGAAAGTGAAGGTTCTTAATTTTCTTCTTCTCTGAAATTAAGGATAAGCTCCTTATTATTTAAATATAATACTCTGAAGAATTGGTATGCGTTACCTTTTTAAATTCTACTTGCATATGTTGTCCAATGCATTTTGATTGGCATTTTGACAACTTCTCAGGTTCTTCAGTCTGTCCTACCCATCAAACTTGAAGAGGTTGTCCTTGGACAATATGATGGATATAAGGATGATGAAACAGTTTCACCAAACTCAAATACACCCACCTTTGCAACTGTTGTTTTACGGATACACAATGAAAGATGGGAAGGTTGTTCTGACTTTTCTCATTTTCAAATGAAGTAATTCATTTTATTTGTTGGAAAATTTATCATTTAGTTGAAGTGTTTTTATCATTCTCCTTAATGTAGGTGGTAGTTTTACTTGAGCATGTGAATATTTTCAATGATGGATTCATAAAATCTTCCAAAAATTTTCCACTATTGACATATTTTCAATTGATAGGTGTTCCTTTTATACTCAAGGCTGGGAAAGCTCTTAATTCAAGGAAGGCTGAAATCCGTGTTCAATTCAAGGAAGTTCCTGGTGACATTTATAAATGTAAGATGTGCAAATTTTTAAGTAACACGGATAAGCTAGTTTTGGCGCTTGATTTTGAAAGATATAGTAGAATGCAAGTTGTTGCTAATCTGAGTAGAAAATTTTATCATATTAGATATCTGTCATTTTCTATTCTATTGTATTTGTACTATTATTTTGTAAAGTAAAAATGTGGAATAAATAGATATCAATTCCAAAATAATGGTACCATAAAAAAGGCATTCTATAATAGGCTGGCCTACTTTCAAAAATATGGTGTTTTATTGTTCTGCTTCTGGTATATACTTAAAATGTTTGTGTGAGAGGTTTGTGGGGTTATGAAAGCAATGTTATAAAAATATTTTAGAAGAATGTTTGTTTATCTTGGGAAATCGTAACTCAAGATTGTTGGATATTACTATCTACAAGAACATAGAACTGTAATATAGAAATTAGACAACAAGAACGTTAACAAGGGTATTGGTTTTGAAAAATCTCTAAATGCAGTGAATTGGTACTTTTATGCTTAAAGATGTTTTTTGGTGTAAAAACCATAGTTTTGTTAGGAATTTAAAGTTATGCGCTTATTTTAGATCACTTCTTGGATCGGTGATCTCTGTAGGAAGTTTCACCAAGAGGACAATTGTGAGGCTTTTGAGGCAAAAATTGATGATATCTTGATGAGTGAGAGTTTTGGTTGTGATAGATTATTCAGAGCAATTCATCGATGAAGCTTCACCAAAGAGGACAAAGCTTTTCTTCATGAGTTGCTGTCTCTTGAATTTATTTAAGACGAAGCGCTACATGGTTGAAACCAACTTTTGGATCTATAATGGTCATCTCTATAATCTTAAATTTCTATTTTATTAGTGAATAATTTTGGAATGTGTGGGGCTGCTGATAATGACATCAGTTTCCTAACTTGGGGAGATTGTAAGATCTCCTTAAATCAGTGAACTCTTAAACTTCAAGTTATTTTGGTGGAATACTTGAAGTTCTATGAAGAAGTCTAACGATAAGTGTGTTCATAGCAGAGAATTTGTAGGATGAATGACCTCCATTGGAAGGTACACCAAGAGGATGATCATGAGGCTTGAAGTGAAAAATGAAAATATTTCTATGGATGAGGGTTGGGTTGTGACAAGCTGCGCCTATTTTAAAGTGTCTATGAATTGGAAATCATAGATTTTTTTGTGTTTGCTTGGTATTTTATATCAGATTGATTGAACTTCTCACGTGTAGTTCTTACTGTATTTTAAATGTCGCAATCATAAACAATTCATTAATGTTTTTAACCTTTATGCCTATTATACACCTTCTGAATTTTTTTTGCTGCATCATTATTTTGTTATTATGTGTGCTCATTAAATTTTCCTGTTGCTCAGCATGGCTTCTGTGACTTTCCCTCCAGCTAAATCATGTCAGGTCGACAAAAGATATAATATCTACTTCTTGAGTCATCACACATCTAGCTTTGTAATTGAACTTTTATGGTTGATATTCATTTTATTGGTTTTTTTTTTTTGTCTTAACGAATATCCTCCTTTCTGATTAGCAGTTTTATAATATCTGCATTTTTCTTTTTTGCTACTGCTCATTTTGAGCGAGCTTCATTAGTTAGCTTCCCTGTTCATATGGGCCTGAATTTTCATGTAAAAATGCCGGCTTTAGTTATTTCTATTTGCATCCGGATATTCTATATGTTTCTTCCTCTGAACTGACATTTTATATGACTTCTATTCTGAATAGGTCAACAGCAAGGAAGAAATGAGTTTGTCATACGCTTGCAGCCTTTGGAGGCCATGTACATGAAACTAACTGTAAGAGCTTGAATGATTCAAAAATCTTTTGAAAATATGTTAGTGCATTACTCTAGCAAACCGATCATGCTTAATCACACACTTCTGGTCAAGGAAAATACAGCATCTCTGTAAGGACAGCTAAAACTGAAAACCCTCACTTGAGTTAGGAAACTACCGATTCCAAATAATGACATTTAATATTTGCTATTGAGAAGATGTCTAATTAAAAATTTGAGCGAATGTTATTTGACCCAAAATTTAGTTTTTTTTTTTTTTTTTTTTTTTTTAATTCAAGCTCAGCTCAAGGTCAAAATTGGGTTGAGTCAAGCTGAACTGTACTTGAAATAATTCAATTACCAGCCTCTCTCTCCTGTCGACTCACTACCTTTTTTTTTTCATATATTTAGATATGAGAGAGAGAGAGAGATAGAGACTTAATATTATATATTAGACAATATAGTCTATGTGCATCCATTTTGAGTTAGCTTGAATTATATTAGCGCTAGACATATCAAACTCAATTGATTTTGAGCCTTGGAGTGGAGCTTAAATTTGACTTGAAAACACAGTCAATTGCAAAGGATTTTAAATTTCTACTGATGTATATTTTTCGCTCGCCACCTTCCTTGATAATCCATTTAACGTTAAACTAAAACTTTCACATTTGTGGAGCCTAAACATTATGAAAGAACTACATGGTGAAAATTTGTGCCTTTTTCTATAGTGTTTTTAATTCAATATGTATGACTAAGAAATCAAATACACATCGTGAAAACATTTTTCCAATACATGTCATGAAAACATTTTTCCAAGAGAATGTATGGTGGTGAGACATAATTGCCTTAAATTGAGTTTTGAAAGTTAATTCAATTTAAGCTAGCTAAAAGTAGATTTTGGACGTTGCGACGAAGGGTAAGAAATGTGCCCATTTGACAAGTTGATAAATTAATGTTAGGGAATTAGGAAGCAGAATTGGCAGATCTAAGATTGATTTGTAGATATTTTTTAGTAGGGTTGTAAAGTTTAGGCTTAACAACTCGAGCAAAACTTAATTAGTAGAAATGAAAAATGGACTTTAGAAGTGGGCTAACGTTGATGTGGGTTTCTAACTTCGATTATGGTCCTATGTTATTCAAACAAAAAACAACTAACATTAAATTGTTGATGTCTACTCTTATATGCTCGCTTCATTTGAAATTTTTTTGCATGTCTTGATGTTGTTATTTGAACCATGTTTATGATTTCTTTAGTCTTATCAAGATTCTCATTGTATGCATATACGTCTTTTAAACTTTTAACTAGTCATTATAGTGAATGTTTTCCTCTTGCAAAAAAAATGGTCATTAAAATTTAGGAAAATTTACATACATAGCTCACAATTTAGTCGACAACCCAGTTTAACAGGGTTGACCTTCCACCTGGGATGGACACCAAGGGAAAGAAATCTGCATCATATGTTTATAATGCCCTATGCTCTTATCTATTATAACTATGACATCAACCACCTTATCACTAACTTTATTCACCTAAATAAATTGTCTTTTAATTCATTGCATAGTAGGGGCATTTACAAACATAGCACACAACTCTTATGTATTTACATCTCACATCTAAAATTTCATATTGCTTACATTGAACTCAAATTTTTAATATCACAACAAAAATAGTACCAAAACAACAACAACAATAATAAGTAGTCTTTATCCCACTAAGGACGGTAGTCTACATGAATCCTTTTTATCTATTGTGTTCTACTGAGTGTCATAGTTTTATTTAATTCTAATAAATTAAGATCATTTTTTATACAATATAACATAAGTCAAATCTAAAACATCTACTCTCCTAACCAGATCATCAGATGATTGATATTTAATGTGGTCAAACCTGTCACGACCCAACCTGATGCATAGAAATAAGTAAGATGGGAATTGTGGTCGGACTGTATTAACATTTCATTTTACTTTTCATAAAATATTTCAGAAACTTTCAATATTTATAAAAGAGCCACCAATCTTAAAGTGCGACAAAATTAAATATCCCGAAACATCAACATAATCTAAAAACTAGTACTGAACTTTATATTGAGGAAACAATAAATAGGAATTGCAAACATATAAAAACTAGTACCTATCAGCTGCAGCCATTCTTCTGTAAACCAAATCTCTCTTACTAGACATAAATCTAGTTTTTCTTCTACTGAAAGAAAATATTAATTACAATCGTAAGTATGATTTAGTGAGTAACTATGATCTAATATGCATTAAATTACGATGCTTGTGCTATGTATTAATGAACAAAAGAAAATGCAGCTCTTTTTTTATAAAAACCTTCAGCTTTCACTTAATTTTTTTCTTCCCGTTTCTCTTTAAGTATTTACCATTTTGACATCTTTAATAGTCATCACAAGATTACCTTCATACTCGAAGATATCCTAAAAAAATTTTTTGAAGACGCTCTAAAAATTGTACTCGAATGTACACATTTATCATTTCTTTTAAGGTGCACGAGTACATTGCATTCCATGTTAGTACCATTTGGAGGTAATCCTGCATGACTTGAATCTTTACATTTGATTTCATATAATTTAAAATCATTTAAAATGCATCTTCATATGTCCATTATTTTTCTCTCATTTGTGATACCATGTCAGACTATCAAAATGCAAGACATGAATGAATACTTGTTTTAAATTATTATTTAAAATAATATTAATTCAATTCATAAAAGAAAATAATCATTCACCTTTGCTTTAATAAACTTCTGAAATACACAACCACCTATATCAAATTAGTGCATACTATTAGATAAGAATTTTATTCTTAAAAAAAATTACTACAATATGGCTAGTTTTTAAAATATACATCTTTGAATCAATTTTTTATCAGTTTTACCCATAAAATTTATCTACCTAATGCTATTAAAACAGGAGTTTAAATGAAAATATAAATTACCTCAACTTATCTCTTTCATGCTCATTACAAAATCCATGATCCGAAATACTTTTCTTTTGAGCCTCTTGTTAAATCCCTTAAAATCTTTCAGCTGCTCAATAATCTTTCTTTTTTCTAGAACTAGAAGTTTGTGCTACTCCCTTGAAATTTAGGATTTAAATAGATCATCATTCAATTAACTTTCTATTAGCACTTATTTAAACTCATAATCACATAAACAAATATAAAACATTATATTAATTAACTTAATTAAATATAAAACTTTAGCTTACCTTCAAGTGTTCGGCTCTGCCTTGACATCACGTTCGAGGGTTTCTCCCCCTCCCTTCGGTCCTGTCTCACCCCAACAGAGCACGCGAGCAGTCATTCTCCTCCCTTTGGCCTTGTCTCACCCAAACAGAGCACGCAAGTAGTACTTCTCCTCCCTTCATTTGTGGCTCGACAATGAGCCCGTCACCTCCTTCTTCTGGTCTAAACCCGACGGAGAACAACTGGAGTCCTCTTCTCTTTCTTCTTCCTGCACGCGAGCGTCGCAGGAAGCTCGACTCACCTTCCTCTTCTCCTTCGGTCTCGACAAACTCAACGCACACAGAGGCTTCGGCTCCCAGCTTGATCAAGAGCCGCACGCGCAACTCCTTCCTCTTATTCTACATGCACGAAGACTGGCAAAGGCGTTCGACTAGGGAATGAAGGTTTTTTTCGACTTCAACTTCTTTTTCTTCTTCCCTCTCTGATTCTTCTATCGCTCTATGTTCGTTCTGTGACGGTTAGGAGTGAAGAATGATCGAGAAGTGTGCTCCCCCTCTCAACTTCACTTGAAGAATCATCCTAAAAGCTCTACTCGGTAATAATAATATTATTATTATTATTTAAATTTTTATTCTTTTATTCTTTTATTCTTTTATTCTTTTATTAAAAATTTTGTTATTACAAAACCATCTAAGACGGCTCTCTTTAATCTTGTTCGCCACTGAAGTCACGCCAACCCTATCATGAATATATCTATTTCACATTCTATCTTTGAGTATCAGGCGACCTAAGCATTCTCTTCACAACAACACTTAAATTTGTTTTATGCTTCTCTTTTAAAAGCTAACATTCTAGGCCATAGAGCATTGCAGGTCTCACCACCATCTTAGAAATTTTTCTTTTCAGTCTAAGCAGTAATTTTCTATCACACAATAGCCTGGCGCATTCCTCCACTTCAACCAATCAAACTAGAATTCTACTAATAACATCCTCATCTTAACTATTTCACATCAATTTGAACAATAGACCCGAGATATTTAAAATATTCACACCTTTTAATTATTTAATCACCCACAGTTACAATTCCGTCAGAATTTTATTCCATTAGTTCTACTTTAACGAAGACCTTTAGACTGCAATGTAAACCTCCATTCAATTTTTTTATGAACTATTTCTCTAGTCTTATCCACAAGAAGAACATCATTATCGAAAAGCATACACCAAGATACATCCTCCTGTAAATGTCCAATAAGAACAACCGTAACTAAAGCAAAAAGATATGGACTTAACGTTGATCCTTGATGTAATCCAACTAAAATAGGAAAATACTCGGTCAATCCTCTTTCATCCTCTTTCTGTTCGAACACAATTAATAACTCTAGTATAAATATCTTTAATGACTTGAATATAAGTCATATCAACATTTTCTTCTCTAAAACTCTCCAAGGACTTCTCTTGGAATCTTATTGTAAGTTTTTTTTAAATCAATAAAAATCATATGTAGATCCTCCTTATTCTCTCTGTATTTTTCCATCGAACCTCTTAATAAATGCATAGCTTCCACAGTAGACTTGTCCGGCATAAATCTAAATTGATTATGAGAAATCTTTGTATCACGTCTTAACCCATGTTCGATTATTCTCTTCCATAATTTTAAAGTATGATACATCATCTTAATTTCTCTATAATTTGCACTATCTTGTGCATTCTCTTTATTCTAAAGCGCTAAAGTGTTGTGTATGTAGATAAGAAAGTTCAGGTGTTAGATATGTAAATAAATAAGAATTATGTGCTAGGTATGTAAATTTCCCTGCATAATATTATCACTGCCACATTTCTATTAGTAAGGCTAAACTCCTTCCGATTATCCCTAGATCTCTCTTTTTAATTTAGTTAATTGATATCAAGCAATATTGATTCTTAGTTTCTCATTTAATTCATCAAATTTCATTTAACAAATTTAATCTTATTTTAAAAAATAATAAACCTCTGTTTACAGTTCACCATGATTTGGTAATGTTGTGAAGTATAACTTGTAGATGATATCCTAGCATACCATTGCCTACCATTCACAATAGCTAGGTAATATGATATTGCATCACAACTGAGGAATGCCAGAGAACTAGCAAAATTCAAAATTGGGATCATTTCATGAATTTTGGTATAAATTTTACATTTGACAAGCGACTTAGTCTTGTTGTAACTTAATTCTATTAAGGGTGAGAGGACTCCGATATGGGATTCATGATTGAGAAAATGAAAGTTTTCATAGTTAGATGCAGGCAAAAATGTGCCAAAATGGAATTTTCTATGTTTGTGCTTATTTGTGAAGTATGAATGCAGTGTTCTTAGGGTTTCTTCAATGAATGGGTACAATGTATTGTTTCTAGTATAGGAAACACTTTCTAAGTTGAAGCACAAAAAATTAGATACAAATGTGCCAACATGAGATGTATGTGCGGGGTGTGTATAGAAGATAGATACGTTATGTTTTTCTAACAACTTAAGAAAAACATATATATATTATGGAAGTGAAACCATAAATACATTTTGAACATGAATAACAACTGAAGTTCAGGAACTGCAGAAAATGTGATGCTGTTAATAATTCTACCATCTGAAATTTTTCTTGGTTTAATATGGAAGAGGTGTAAATGTTGCTCTCTGAAGGAAACATAAAAATGAACTATTTGTCCACCTCAACTATTGACAAATGGCTACGGGAATGAATCTGCAGATTAGATACAACTTGTTAGAAATTCTTCCATTCAAAAAACTTCATGCGTGTTATTTTTTTTTGGAAATAAAGGTTTTTTACTGTTACAGGATCCTGCTTCTTTTAGATACTCGTGGTGGCATCCCTATTACATGTGGCACTCATTTGATATATATATATATATATATATATATATATATATATTTATGGTGTGGATATATTTAAATTTGTATATATATATATTTATGGTGTGGATATATATAAATTTGTTTAGTATCTAATGCATCAACATCTCGTCTCTAACTCTTTAGATTGTGTAGCATATTCTACTTTAATTAGTTAACAGAATAATTTAACTTCATCATAAATTGCATGAGCTATGGTACTTTTTTGTCGAATGAAACTTTGAGATGGTGTTAATAAATGGGAATATTTACATACATACCACTCAATTCCTACGTATTTACATATCTTATGCCTAAACTTCAATTTTTTACATACATAACACCTTACCTCTGCATGAAAAGGTGCATTTCACTTTCTAAAAGCTAAAATAATAGTATTTTTGATGTGATATGAAAGGTTTGGGTGCTATAAATGTAATAATTAAAATTAGGTGGTAGATATGTTAATACGTATGACTTGAGCGATATGTATGTAAGTGACCCTAATCAGGTAGATTCACCTAACAACAGAACAGATGGTACATAAAATATTAACATTCCTATATTTCCTCCTCAGGTTAAGAAGCCTGGTCTAGAAATGTCTACAATACAAAGTGAGCTAGATTTATCTTACAAGCAGCGGTACCAAGATGTTGTAATTCCCGAGGCTTATGAACGATTAATCTTGGACACGTATGTTTTTCTAACTTTATACTCGTGCAAGTTTACTCGAGCATCACATGTCCATCTTCTTTTTTAGCATGTCTTGATAACATTTAAATTTATGAAAATCTTCATCCACTATTATGCGTTAATACAATCTATAATGTTAAATTCAGCTCAGCCTGAAGTAGAATTAAACTCTTTATTATCTGATAATTTTGGAGAGTTTCCCTTAATTGGATAAATTTTCTAGAATGTGGTTTTTATATTTACCATTTGAAATTTTGCACCAAATCGAGGGTTTGGAGTATTCGGGGGTTTGTTTCCTGATGTTGTAATTATTTCCATCACTTTATAATTCCTCTGAAATTAGATTTTGTTGTAATGATATATGGGCACATTATACTTTATGCTCACAGAACATGCTTGCCAAATGATGTGGCATGTGTTTTGGCGGCGGGCCCAGCCTAAACTCATGCCATCTCAGCCCCTTTTTTTTGCTCGTTTTCTTCGATAGGCTGACATTATTCCCAAACTTATTGTTAAACTTTAATATCTTGAAAGATTTGCGTTCATATCACACAATTCTTATGTATATACATATCTAATACCTAAACATTGATTTTTACATTTATATCGCTCTATGCATTAAATGTACATTTCACTTTTAATTGTTAGTGATAATGATATTTCTGATGTGATATTAGAGATTTTAAGTGCCATAAAGGTAAAAATCTAAATTTATGTATTAGATGTGTAAAGTGCTTGCAATGCTTTCACAGCCATTTCAGAAATACAAAGTCCTAACAACAATAACTATATTGACATTTTTCCAACAGAATTCGAGGTGATCAGCAACATTTTGTGCGCCGAGACGAGCTAAGGGTACAGTCTATCTCAATCAGTCACTAATCCCATGATAATCACACCTGAACTAATTCATCTCTCCTCTCGAATCAGGCGGCATGGGAGATTTTCACTCCTCTCCTAAACCAAATAGACGACGGTGTCCTGAAGCCTCTACCCTACAAACCAGGCAGTCGTGGTCCGGTGGAAGCCGATGAACTTCTTGCAAAGGCCGGTTATCAGCAGACCCACGACTATATATGGATACCACCTACACTTTAATGGTAAATAATATAAACTCTTATGTATTTATATTTCACGTTAGTATTATCTTTGAGCTTGCGAGTGGGTATAGCCTCACTTAACGTCAAATTAAATAAAATGGTGAGGGTTGAATGTTTTCTGAGGCTTTTTCTCTGTAAAAGGTGTGTTTTATATTTCTGATATTGTTGTATTATAAAACTGAGGGCCTGTTTGGTTTTGAGGTTACTAATAAGAGAGATGCTACACTAGTTAAGTAAATTGTTCAAAATTTACCTTTTTTTGGTTATCTATGGAGGTCAGTTGATCTGATTATGGCAGAATGTCTAGTTGGTTTTGTTTTGTGTTTTATGTAAGTTAGAATTTGAAAGTATATATTTCGTTTGTGCTAATAATTTTGTTTGGAAGATTTACATACATACCGCTCGGTTCATACTTGTTTACATATCGAATCCTAAACTTTAATTTTTACATGCATGCTACCTTACCTCTTGAAGTTGAAAAGGTGGTATTTTTTATGTGATATGAAAGATTTGGGTGGTATAAATTTAAAAAATAAAGTTTAGGTGCTATGAAAATTTATGAGATTTGTTTTGAACGAGTTGGTTACATGCTAACGAGCTGATTTGAGCCGACTTAACCTTCATTTATATGCATATTGAGCTTGATTCATGCGCCATTTATAAAGTTAAGCTATAGCAAACTACAGGTGCTCCACCTGATTGGTTTCTTCTCCCCTATTTACCTCCTTCCTCAAATGTCTGAAATTTCTTCCCACAAATTGAGAAACATCCCAAGATCCATTAGTAAAGGCCGAAGCATCCATACCTCAATCCCTCAAATTCTTGATGTCCAATGTCAACGCTATGGCTCACGTCCGGCTCACAGCAGAAAATTACTCCCTTAGATGCCACAAATCTTCAAGCTCTTCAAGATAAATGGCTTTGTTGGCTTCATGGATGGATCCTCGTTGTGGTTTCTTCTTCAAGCTCAAGATTCCAAAGGACACTTCCATCCAAACCCCTAATATTGTGGTTGGCAACTCATTGATCAAAAGCTATCGGTGACAATTTACTTCACTATCTTCCCCACCATTTTATCATACAACATAACACTAGACACAATAACACAAATATGAAAATCCCTCCAAAGCTGTCTTTAATCTACCAATTGCTTCAGGGTTATTCAACGTCGAAAAGAACTCCATCATATCATAATGAAAGGTCAAATCATGTTTTAATACCTTCTGACCGTCAAAGCTGTTGTTGACAATATTGTCGCTGTAGGAGGTTACATTGATCATGAGGACATCATCCTCCATTTCCTAAATGGACTACCTCTCTATTTATCTATTAACCTCTTACAACAATTGTGATATATCTTTCACCAAAACTGGTTATGCCTTCAAGGTTCGGAGAATAAACAGAATCTTACTCTAAGGACCTAGCAAGGATGGCTTGTATCCAATATCAGCTCTCACCACAAGCCAATCCCCATCCATGAAACTCTGGCATTGAAGGTCGGGGCATCCTCATCAAGCTATTGCAATCATCATATCTAGAACAATAAATACCAAAAGTAGTCCTAATTTTAAGTTTTTTTTACAATGAATGTAACTCTTTTAAGAGCCATCATCTGTGATTTTCTATTTCTATTTCTGCATCTACACATTGTTTTGAGCTTGTACATTTTGACGTATGGGGTTTACCCCCGTTATATCAATACAATACTACAAATAATACCTTCTACTTAACGATGATTACACTTATTTTACTTGGATTTTTCCATTGTTCACAAAATTTGAAACCACAAGCAAACTAATCTCTTTCCGCAAAATGATACAAACCCAATTAACTAAAAACATTAAATTTCTTTGATTTGGAGTGGAGAATAAACATGCCACAACCTACAACAATACCTTATCTCAAATAGAATCCTTCACCAATTTAGGTCCCCATACATTCTCCAACAAAATGGTTTGGTTGTGCACAAGGATATACAACTAATAGAAATCACGAGAACCCTCTTGCTTATTGCTCATCTCTCTTCTAAAGTTTGGACAACATCACTCATAACAACAAAATATCTTATTAATCAGTTGCCTTCTAAATTACCAACTTTAAATCTCCATTCGAACTCCTCTTCTCCAGACCCCCTAGCTGTTCTCATTTATGAATTTTCTGTTGCCTATGTTTTCCCTGATAAAAATTGCAAGCTCCACATAAAATAGACCCTTCGCCCGGTCATGTATCATTATTGGATACTTACCCTCCCACAAAAGTTACTATTGTTATTACAATCAAATTAACCATATCATCATTTGCTGACATCTGGTTTTCAACGAAAAAGTGTTTCCATAAATCAATCCACCCATACCACAAAAACACCCCACCACATATGCGCCTCCAAGCCTTCTTACACCAACGACTTTTCCACCACTTACATCACCACCTCCAATACAACCTCTCATAACCCACCTTTCATCCACTATACCCAATACAACAAATCTCAAAATCTCTTCACCACATCCCACTACAATATTATCCACTTAGCTCGCCACGAACACCAAACACATTCCTCTTATCAAACACAACATGGCTACTCGATCTCAAACGGGTTCACTAAAACCAAAAAACACCTATCAACATATCCTCCACCATTACCACCCGTAGTCACCCCTTATGCTACTCATAAGCATTCAAACATCCACATTGTCGTCAAGCCATATTCTTGGAATTTGAGGCACTCCAAAAGCAAAGCACATGGATCCTCATTGAGGCTCCACCTCAACAAAACATCATTAGTTGAAAATGGACCTACCATACCAAATACAATCCTAACAACACCATTTCTAAATACAAGGCACTATTAGTCACACAAGGCTTCAAACAATTGTCGGAACCCAATAGAAAGAAACGGTCAGCCTTGTCGCAAAGCTACCTAGCATTCAGATCTTTTTATCAACCACTCTCCCAAGTAGGTGTGTAAATTAGTCGAGTCAAGCTCGAGCCACCCTCAGCTTGAGCTTGAACTTGATTAATTTTTTCGAGCTCGAGTACGAGTTTGAGTTGGCTTGTTTATTATAAACGAGAGAAAATTATATTAATTTATGCTAGATTTATAGTAGGATACCAATTATAATGAACAATTAGGAGAAAATAATAAGGAATCTCCTAAAATACAGTGCTAAATATTATTTCTTAAACATTTTTTATACCTTAAAAGATAAAATCTTAGAATTTTTTATGTTTTGACTATATTTTATATCAATTTTTTCTTAAACGAGCCAGCTCATGAGCTAATGATTTGAGTCAGGGCTGGCTTGAGCTTGGCTTGTTGGCTCGTTGAGCTCAGTTCACGAGTCACTTATGGAGCCGACCTCGAGCCAGCTCACGAGTCGGCTTGACTCACTTACACCCCTAAACCCAAGTGGCCAATTCAGCAATTTTTATTTTATTTATTTATTTTTTTTAAAATTCATTATTAAAATTTTAATATATTTTTATTTTTTATTTCTTAAAACAAATCAAGTTATTACTATAAGCACTCAAAATATCTACCTCAATCCCATCTATTTTAAGTTAAATCAAAACATGAATAAAATAAAATAAAATAAATAATAGAATAAAGCAAAAAATAGATCCTCTATTAAATATTAAAAATAAAAAATAAAAAACCAAAATTTTAATTATTTTTTTCAGGTCCAATAAAAATACAAGCCAATCATACGTGTTAATTACACCATATCTTGGTATTAATTAAAAATTAAAAAAAAAAACTTAATTTTATTTTAGTAAAACAAAGAGAAAAAAAAAGATCAATCGGAAGCGCTTACATAAAATGCCCATACTAATAATTCAAAACTTCATGTCAACAATTTCTCATTCAAAATTGTGTAAATGTTGGAAATGAGGTTTTGAAGATGAAAACACGTTTTAATTCATTAAAATTAGTTTAAATGTATATCTCACCTAATGAAGAAAAAGCCAAGATATTCTCATAAAATAAAAAGAACTCGACATTTCCAGTGGGTTAAATAACATAACCGCCCCTTAAAGTTATAAATATAAAATAAGTTGAGAAATCAGGGCGTAGAAAAACAAGAAACGTCACGAATCCAGAAAAACACACAAAGATTTAACGAGGTTCGACAAAGATGTTTACGTTCTCGAGAGCAGAGTGGCGGCTTTCTTTCAACTCCAGAAAAGAGTACAAGATACAGAATTAAAAATGATATAGGGTTACAAACAAGCCTATATATAACCCTGGATAAAACCCTGGTATACAATATGTAAGTCACAAATTACCCCAATACCGTACCGCGTGGCGTTGCCCCCAACCCACATAATCAAACTCCCTGAATTAGGACAGATTCTTCCGCTTCGCTTCAACATCTGTCCCTTATATGGTATATGAGCTATACCTAACAAAATCTAACAAATGTGAAACAAAACCCATTGTCACAAGACCTGGCTAAATAATATAGAGTGGGTTTCAAACACATAACAAGCTATAGAAAAGTAGTTTCAAGCGTAACATCAACGAACCCACATAGAAAGAGTTTACAAAACATCAAAAGACATCACATGTTATGGAACAAACATCAAAGCATCAAATGACACAACATAATGCGAATAAGAATGCAGTGTGGTACCACATATATCAATAATTGTAGCGGCGGATAACATCAAATGACACAACATAATGCAAATAAGCATTAATTCAACATTTCACAGTGGCAGATAAGATAACTATAAAAAAATTTGAGAATATTTAATGGACAAATTAATATTTTTGAATAAATTTACAAATCTTTATCAAGTGGTTAATATGCTACAAATAACCTTCATGATTATGAGTATCAGTTCGATGCAATCATACTAATAAATAAACAAGCAAATTAAAGACAATTCAAAGAATATGATGCTTCCTTTCGTGAGTAACAAATATATCATACAATTTAACAACTTTTATATAGGTACACATAATGTGTCTGCACGAATCTCAAAGCAGATGGACGACCCAAAAAAGAAGTACGACCAGTCAGACGAAGTAATAGAAGATCATTTCCAGATGAGCATCAACATAGAGACTTCCTTAAACGAATGGTTGTCAGAAGATGATAGAAGAAAATCCCTCAAAACGGTCGTCAGTTTTTAGAATGATCGATGGGGTGCTCTCTCTTTCGCTCTCTCTTAATTAAAACATTTCATTTCTTGGGCGTGTTTCACGAATAGTTTAAGATTCAACAATGTAACAGGCAAAATGAAAAAAAAAATATTTGTTGATCATATGCATGACATATTGAATGCCCAACAATACAAATCCAAATGTAAAAAAAAAAAAAAAAATTTAAGATAACTGTCACCGCCATATCAAAATCTCAATCTCAACCATAACCACTCACCATTTCCCTTCAAATTCCTCTAATCAAGAACCCACCAAGCTCTTCCCCTCCACCCTATTCTACATCGAAACATTCTATTAAAAAATCACATGATCGCCAGAGATTCTCTTGTTACGGTCAATGATTTCCAGAAAGAGAGGTGTTTGTATGATTGTCAAAGATGTTCGATATAGCAATCTGAATGGCTCGTCAAAGAGAGGAGTTTGCAAGGGCAATAATTAGAAAGTTTGGATGATGAGTTTAAATAGAAATTAAAGAAGATGAGACTATAAGTAGGTATGAGGGGAGAGGAATGTTGAGACTAAATTTGTGAGAGGGCCCTAGTCGTTAGGCGTTGTTGGCACTTTTTATTTGGAAGAGCTTTTTACACCACGTGGGTGGTAGGATACTAATTTTGTCAAGAAATTATTTTTAAAAAATTCTCTCTCTCTCTCTCTCTCTCTCTTTCTCTCTCTCTCTCTCTCTCTCTCTCTCTCTATATATATATATATACATACTTACACTTTAATCTTTATTTTGATTACTAAAGCTATATAATTTATCTGCTTCTTAATAAATGAAATATAACATGTAATAAAAAAATTAGGGTTAAAACATTCTAATGTAATGAGTTTTAAATTATTTGGATTTGTTAAAATGATTTTAGATTCATATCGTCGTAAATTTATTGATTTGAGGTTTATTTTAATAAAAAGTTTGATATTTTTTATAATTTGATTTAAATGGATTTTATAAATCATAAATCTAAGAAATTAAAATTAAATAAAAAAATCAGATAAAATTATACTAAATTTATTTATTTATTTTTATTTTGCTATATGAACTTAAATATGCTGTTTGTGAAAAAATATTGTAATTTAAAAATTAATATTAATTTTAAGTTTTTAAATTCCCACAAATATTATAAAATTATAAACATTATATTTAATAACAAAATAAAAATTAAACTATAATTTAAAAAAGAACACAAGTTGTTCTCACAAACGACAAAGAGGCTTTATTACGAACCTCAAAGTAATTATAAAGCTTTTATGGAACTTGATTAACTGATTTATTACGGTGTTCTCACGAATAACGAAATTAATAACTAATGGTCTATTTGGGTTAGCTGCAGCTTGAACAACCCGTTAATAAATTGATTAAAAATAATGCTGATACGCTAAGTGTGGTGGCTATTACCGATTTTTATTTTTTTGAAAAAATCAGACTGCAGCCAAAAAGTTGTCACCGCACCTAAATAGGTTTCTCGATTGCTCCTCATATGCATATAGTATGTGAGACTTGTATAAATACACTAGTTTTAAGAGGAGAGTGAACATGTACTCTTACCTAGTTTTAAGAGGAGAGTGAACAGGTACTCTTACAATCACAACCCTAATGTAGTCGAGATGTCTTCTGAACATGGGTTGTGATAGTAAGACTACATGTTCACTCTCCCCTCAGACTAGTATCATATGATGAGCTATCAACAAATACATGCTCGAATTAGTCAACTCTGATTGCCCAAAATGCCAAAAGATAAAAACATTGTTGTATATCAAGACTACTATCAAGACTACTATGCATACTACATATGATGAGCTATCAATAATTACTTGCTCGAATTAGTCAACCCTGATTGCCCAAAAGACCAAAAGATAAAAACATTGTTGTATATTTAATATAACCGAGAACATCCCAACTTAATCTGTTTGTTCATTTTTTTCAGTTTTTTTTTTTCTTTAAATAAAGGCAAATACAGCTGAAAAGCGCTTCACATTCTCCAAAGCAAGTGAAACAAGGAACGCAAAGAATAACACACACATAATTCCGACATTTCTACGCTAAAAAACTGAGAAACCAAATCCCCAGAAAATATTTCTACATTACAGTGATGGCTTGCAGTGATCTTACATTGTAAACTGTTCATCACACAAACCGACACTTAAATGTGAATGAAATCTTTCACTACTAAGCCAACTTCCATCCTTTATTCCTCATCCCATTCATCAACTTTGTAAGAAACCATTGTATCCACCTTGTGAATCTGCATTAAAGTAAAGAAGATTAATTTTAAAAAACAACTAATTGTGGAAAAGAAGGAAAAAAAAAACAATCTGAAACCAGTTGTCACTGTAATTTTACAAAAGAAGAACTGAAACCTGCCTTAGTATCAAAAGAATGCAGTTTCACCATCTGGGGGTTCTGGATCAGCTTCGCATCACTTTCAATCCAAGTAAATGGAACAGCCACATCTCTGTCCGTATAGGCCAAAACATCAAATACACCTAAAAGGACAATATTTAACAATTAGAGAGATAAAAACAATAATAATCCATAGAAGATAACAGATATGAGAACAAGAAAAGAGGTTTATTTCGTTGAAGATATTACATTGTTCATCAAAACAAGGCAGGTAAGTTATGGAAGAAGCTATCTGGCGCATGATAGCTTGGATTTCCCTCATAATTTCCTTGTCACTCTTTTCTCTAATCACTCTGGAACAGACCGTTAAGACAGTCAGAAATAAATTTTTGTTTTTTTCTGAGAAGATTAAGATGATGAGGCTCCTCCAACCATTACTTAAGGGTAAGGAGAAGGATTAATCTAAGAGAAATTACCCTTTCTCAATCACCTCAGCATCTGTCTCTATATTGAAGTTCCAACGTTCCAGAACTTCAGATGTGGCCTTGCTCATGATCACAAGAACAATCCTCTGCAATTTACCAGCCTCCAGCCATTCTTTTTCAACCAAAATGTAGTCATAAATAAGACACAGATCAAAATAATTTCTAAAACCATAGAACAAACAGATTCAGAAAAGTGGAAGAATATTTTGCCTGATAACTGAGAAGTGATGCTAGCAATGTAAGATTTGACCTCTTCGTCCTGTGTTAAGAGCATGGGGAGGCCATACTTCTTGACTTTGAGAAAGCTTTCTTCAGGATAAACCCCTCGATTATAAAGAATGCTGCAATCAAATTCTTGTTCAGTTCAGGAATTTCATCAAACAGAAGGAGGGCCATGAAAAGAAAGAGGATCTGATCAAACTCTCTAATCGGATAAGAACTGATTCCCTTACCTATTCGCCGCATACCCTGGAAGTCATACAAAAATGTACAGAGTAGAGAGAGATTAGCATTAAATCCAAGAAAAAGAGAGTTTAAGGGGGAGAGTTAATATGGAGAGCAGAATTACCAAAGAACTCGCTAACAATGGCGGCAGAGCCTTTCAGAGTGATTACATCCTTGGAGGCGGTACGTGAGGCCATCTTGTGTTACCTTTAGATCTGTTAAAGCGACGATATTTGAATTCCTGAGGGAGGAATGCCTGCAAGATCTATTTGAAATATTGAAGGGAAGAGGAGAATACGATCTAGAGAAAGAAGAGCGAAGTGTGAAGGGGCTAACGGCTAGTAAAATAAGTACTCTTTGGAAAGGGAATTCGGTCGGGAAGTGGGTCCGGGGCCGCAACGGCTGGTTTCCTTTTTTTTAAAAAAATTTTTTTATACTCAACGGTCCAATCTGTGGTATAACCTATTTACCCGACATATTATTATTATTATTATTATTATTATTATTATATATATTGCTTTGTTTGCAAACAATTCGTTATTTGCGAATTTATTTGTGTTCGTCTTCTTACTTAGCTTGTATTCAAATTATTCGATAAAGATATGAGCCGAACACAGACAAAATTTTTGCTAAATTTTAAGCCCAAAGGGCCCTAGTCCTATTGTTGCCTTTTTGGAGGCTCCATCGATGGACTAGCCCTAGTCCTGTTGTTGTCTGTTAGGTCGGATGCATCTTTATCTAGTGGTAGCCACAATGAGTGTCGAGGAACTCATTATTGAGTGTTCGACTACTGTGCCCACCAAGGTGTAAATCTTTGGCACGGCTAGGTGTCCGTTGGGCAAACGACGTTGAGGTTGGTGAAGTCAACACACATCCATCACTTGTCGTTGACTTTCTTGACCACGACGACGTTTAAGAGCCAAGCTGGGTACTGGACTTCACGGTTGTAGTCAGCGTCTAGCAGCTTTTGCTTGTTTGTCGCTATCGATTCGACCAAAGTCCTGGCGATCGATCGGATCTTCTGTTGAACCGTTCGAGAGTAGAGGGTTGATGTTCAGTCGGTGGCATGTTGCGTCGATTCAAACATCGGACATTTGTGCTGCAGTCAAAGAGAACACTTCCCAGTGCTCCTGAAGCATTGTATCAACTTGCTTTCGGATCCAGCGTCAAAATGTTCACTGACCAGGAAAACCTTATCGGGCTCTTTGTTGGACACATGCACCTGGAGGACGACCTCACTGGTCTCGAGAACCCCCTACCTCTGGATTTGGATGTCGAGTGATTTGTGGTTGACGCTTGAGACCGCTAGCAAATAGCATCTTCTAGACTGCTCCAAGTTCTCCCAGACTATGATTACTTCCCCGTCTCTTGGGAACATTACTGTCACATGGTAGGTAGAAGTCACATCTCGTTAGCTGTTGAGGAGCTGCCAGTCAAAGATAGAGTTGTAGGTTGATTGAGACTCTACCACGAGGAAATTCTTCGTGTAATTATACTGCTTCCTTGGTTCTCCCCAAGAAACGGCAAGGGCAACAAGGCTTAGTGCCTCCTTCTTTCCCTGTAGAATCTGTACAATGGACTGGTCGGTGCTATCAATCGTACGACCTTCAAGCCAATCTTATCGAACACTTGTTTGAGCATGATATTCACCAAACTTCTTGTAGAACATGACCCATTTGTGATGACGAATGCTTCATTGTAGGGGTTCCCCTTCAGTGGAAGATCTGGATCTGTAAGGATAATGGGTAAGTGGTTACGTGTATACGGGATGACGGATCATACCTCTCCCAAACGCCATCTCTTCAAGTCGGGGGGTCAGGGTCCTCCCCTGAAGATGGAAGGTGTAATCCCTACTATGTGGATCTTGTTCACCCTGACAGTTCCATTTTGAGGGATTTCTTGCTAGTGCTTTACTCTATTGTTGTGTGTGCATGATGATTGCAACAAACTCTTTGAGCTTTCCAACGTGGATGAGTTCTTCAATCAAGTTTCAGAGGTATTGACCCTCCTTCATGTTATGACAGTGGTTGCAGTGGTACTGGCATTACCTCTTCGGATCCCGTAAAGTTGGGGCTGCCTTCAGTGGTGGGGTCGCTTTGAAGTAGTTCTTCCTTTGGATGACTTGAACTATTTCGGCCATCGACGCATTGAGGGGTGTCAAACTTTGCATTTACCTGCAAACATGCGACCACTCATAATATTGAGCAGACCGTTGATCGAGTGTTGCTTTCGGTTGTTCCTCCGCTGAGCATGGGACCGAGGGTTGTTGTTTTGGTGCCAATGAGGATTGGTTGTCCTTCGCCCTTCGCAACTTGCCTCGTTCTTTCTGCTTCTTTGATGAGTGATCGAACGATTTTGGCTTACCCTTCGGGGAGTCTTGGAGGTATTCTTCGACGAGTATGTACTTGTTCTTATCACCAATACTTCTGCAAAATTAGAAGGTTTAAACAAATTTAGGTCATACTTGAATCGTTTGCTTCAAACTCCTCGCTTCAAAGCTATTTCAAGTATTTAAGGCTTCAAATTTCTAACTTTCGGCATCTCGTTCTGGAAGCGGGTGATGCAGACTCGTAGGTCGCTCTCTCCCTTTTTGATGTCAAGCAAGGTGTCTGAGTCTTTCCTGGGTTTTTACATGTTTGAGAAGCGTGAAATGAAGAGTCTTTTAAATTTATAGTAATTTGGGATAGTTTCGGTTGGCGGACCATTAAACCATCGAATGACCGATTCCTTCAAGGTGATTAAGAAGAAATGACATATTATGGAATTTTCGATGTGGAACATACCAATTGATGACTCGAACGACGCTACGTAATCGATCAGGTCGTGCCTCCATTTGTAGGAATCAAAGTGAGGGATTCTTAGCTTGGGCGGTGACACTTCCTCTTTGATTTGGCAAGTATATGCCTATGGCTGTCAATTTGGCTCGTTGTTCGTGAACAGCTCGTGTTCGGCTCGTTCGTTAAGCCTAACGAGCCGAACACGAACAAAATTTTAAGCTCGAAATGTAAACGAGCCGAACACGAACAAAAGTTTGTTCGCTCGTGTTCGGCTCGAATTGGCTCGAAAATAAATATATATAAATATACGTAATACATATTCATAAATTATAAATAATTAAAATTTTTTTTTAAAATAAATTATGATATTTAAAAAAAAACTTTTGTATAAATTATAATATATAAAAAAATATTAAGAATAATATATTACTATTACTTATATACTATTATATATTTATAAAATATAAATTACATATTTAATATAACTATATAAGATATGATAAAACGTAACCCTAACCCTTATTGGATCATTCTCGTCTCCCGTCCGCCGTCTCCGTCTCCTCTAAAATTCGCCATCGCGACTCGCGAGCTGTCTTTCCCTCATTCTCCTCTGAAAATTGGCGAAAGGCTTTCTGGTGCAAGAGCTTAGGGGTCTCCGTTCAAGTTTGTCTGCTAAGCTCTGGCCCTCTGGATCTATTTCTCCTCGGATAGTAAGCGTTGGCTCGACTGCT
>NW_018164478.1:779477-783455 GCF_001263595.1 Phalaenopsis equestris | reverse complement strand
TTATATGGATGGGATTGTGGGTATTCTTTTCTTGATGAATGGCTCTACCTTTGTCTCTTTTGTAGTCTGCAGTTTAGTAGCGGTTTTGCATGACTTTTACAGATGGAATCATGTTATTTTTAGATCTTAATGTTGTTATTATGAGCTATAGAGTATGGATTTCATATTTCTTGGAAATGATGCATTTAATTAACCTCCTCTCATGTACACTGCTGTCGCAGATGCTGCTGCATGGTTTTTTGGACTGGATTTACTCTTGCATCGCTCATTAATTTTGATTTTAAAAGTGCAGAGAAATGCAGATGAATATTTATATGTTGTTTGATCATCAGGATTTTTTAAAATTATTAATCGTTGATAAAGTCATCATGAAAAATGGTGAAATTTAAGGCAGATGTGTTTTTTAGTTATAAATATTATAAGATGCGTCATTTTGCATCTCAAGTTTGTGCAGAACAGTTGATGTAAATATAAAATTAGGCTGGAGGGTTGTTATTCTATTTCTACTCTTGGTAGAACACAAGTTTTTCTCATACGCCATTTTGCATCTCAAGTTGGTTTCTTGTTGGCATATTTAGAATGCAAATTAACCTTCTTTTTATTATGTGATAAGAATTAAAAATGTTATCCAGAACTTTCAATCTTGATTTTTTGAAGGAGAGAATGTATTGGATTTGAAGGATTGAATGTATTGGATTGTGTGATGACAGGCTTATTCTCACAGTTAAAATTGGTATCCAGAACTTTCAATCTTGATCTGTTGAAGGAGAGAGCAATATGTGAACATTCTCATTTTCATGTTTTGCACCTTTATAAAAGGTGCATGTTATGAACAATTAAGTTGGTTTCATTTTTATTATGTTTTGAAGGAGAGAGATTTATAATGAACAATCTGGTTGTTCATTATAAAAGGTGCATGTTATGCTAGCATTGGCTTCATTATAAATGATTTAACCCTTTAGCAGCATGTATGGGAATAATCTGGTTGTTCAGGCATGTGTTTATGCTCCTTCATGTGGATAGCAGCATGTACTAGTCCAAGATTACATGAGTAAAAAGAGTAAATCTTGTTTTTCCAGAATGTAGATTTCTTTTGGCCGATTTCTTTTGGCTTAGATGGTTATTCTTTTGGTCGATTTCTTTTGGCTAGCAGCATATAGATTTCTTTTATTTTTCTAGAATGTGGATAGCAGCATATACATATATCTGCAACTTTACATTTTCTAATAATTCTTCTCATTTATTTATAGTGAAAGGTATCAAAGATTCTTTGGCATTTTTAATCGTTGATTACATTAGTGGTTGGCATATTTAGTTGTCTTTAGTTGTCCTTATAAACATTAGTGGTTGGCAGGTATCTGAAATGGTATCTTGCAGTGTTTCTCCTATTGTATGATTAGTGGTTGACATATTTAGTTGTCTTTATAAACATTATCTATTTTTTGTTAATTTCAGGTTCAGCTCTAATGTATAATTTCAGGTTAATTTCTATATGTCCATAATTAATTTCAGCTCTAATGGAAAGGTATCTACTTTTTGTTAATTTCAGGTTCAGCTCCATGTAAATGCATCTTTTTTTAGCAGTTTATCATCTTGGTTTTCCTTTTTTTATTAATTGTTTATTTTTTTTAAGTATTAAGATGTTTCATGCAGCTATGCGCATTTTGGTAAGGATGGCCACCAGGTTCCTCAAGAGCTCGTCAATCGTCATCGAAGTTGGAGAAGTATTTGAGATGCTTCAGCAGCATCAGTTCAAGAGCTCGTGTCGGACCAACATTTTCATGAAGTTATAATGCGCAGAAATTAGTTTTAGTTATTTGAGATTTTGAGTTGTATCATACAACTTGTATGTAAAGCATAAGAAGACTTATATGTTCAATACAATTATTTTTAGATTTACATTTTTATTTTATGATTTTATTTGTATTTTTTTTAGTCTTGTTTAGTTTATACATTTTAAAATTTGTAATAAATTGATTCTTATTTTTTAAGCTTTTGTCAAATAATGGTAATATTCTTGTAAAAAACTGATGTAATTAGTTTTGTGAAATTTTTTGAATTCATTATTTTATAAGTTAATAAATTTATGAATTTTTGTATGAAATTTGTCCTTCAAATTTTTTTATACAAAATTATTATTTTTTTTAAAAAAATAATATTTATTAAATAATTTTATATTCTAACGAGCCATTTTCGAGCCGAACACGAGCCGAACACGAACATGAAAATGTAATTCGAGCCGAACACGAACACACTGTTCACGAGCCATTTCGAACACAAGCCAATTTCGAACACGAGTCAGATTCGAGCGAGCCGAACACGAGCCGGGCCTGGGCTTGCTCAAGCTTGGCTCGTTTACAGCCCTATATATGCCCCTCCTGCGAGTGGCCAGACAGGCACTTGCATCTGCTCTTCCCATTGTTTGTTCACCTGTGCAGACGTGGTTGTGCTGGTGTGTTGGGACTTGCTTTGTCCTTTCCGTTGGTTGTTGAACTGGTTGTGTGGGATAAGTGAGTTCCCTGGTGGTGGCCTTTAGGGACAAAATATTTAAGGTTCTGCCTCCAGACGAGGCACCTGGTTATTCCTTTGTGTGATTGCTTTATGGAAGACCTCAAATTGCTTCATCATGAGGGTCATTTGCGCTTGTAAGCCTTGGGCTTGTGCATGGATGTCTGGTTGTGCAGCACCTCTGTAGGGTTCCATGTGTGCTATCTCTCTCAAGAAGTTTCTCCTTCGTAATTAGCTTCGCTTCTCGTCTGGAGCATGTCCACGCACACCCATCACCTTTCAGGATGTTTGTTCCTAGATTGTATTTTGTGAGCACACTTCAAGGGTTAGAGTCGAGTCAAAGAGAGAAAGAAGAGTGTAGTGGGTTCAGAATTTACCGTCGAGAGAGAGCTGGGGTAGAGAGTTCCCTATTATTCATATTTTTTCTCTTATTTATAAGAGCGTATTTTGTACAATTATAGGAATGAGAGAACGACTATGAAAACCGTTCTTAATATGATTAATGCTCTAATTAATTATATGAATTTTGTACCATTTATGTATTACAATTTGAATTTTAAGATAGTTGTAATCAACAGACCGACTTGTATGAGTTCAATCGATTGAGGCGACCAGGCGAGTGATGGCTATACCTTCCGAAGTGTGTGTCAATCTTTCGAGGTGCTCAGCCGTATGGGAATCTCGCTTGCCCCAGGTCGGTCAGCCAACTGCGGTCGGGTGAGTTGTGGATCATATGTAGTTCAACTTGAGTCTTACATGACCTGTGTCTCCTATGTCTGGTAAGTTCGTCGTCTCGCCTGGATCGTCCTATCTTGCATGGTCTTAGGCAGATCTTACAGTTCGGTCGCCCAACTGCAGTCGGGTGAGCTGTGGCTCACATGTAGTTCAACTTGAGTCATACAAGACCTGTCTCTCATGCCTGGTAACTTTGTGTCTCGCCTGGATCTTCCTATCTCGCAAGGTCTTAGGTGGACCTTATCGATGCTTACGCGATGTATCTAACGAAACTCGTTGCCAGGATGATTTATGCCACACTCTCGGTGGATCTCGCAGCTATGGAGCTAGAAACTATCTCAAAAGCTTGGACCTATCCCAGGCTCAGAGACATGGTTCCTCATGCTCGGCATTGAATCGTGGTTGATTGCATACTCCGAAGGGAAACTCTTTTATTTCGATTGCTCGTTCTTTTTGAGATTCGTGTCAGTATTTCTGGTGTATAAATGTATATCATATGATCCAAGTTCTAACATTATCTTTAGTGTTGTTAGAATGTGTTTGGCTTTGAGTATCATCAAATTTGGTTCATTATCTATATTTGGTCTCATATAAACCCATTTATATATACATTTTTTTTATATTTATTCATGTAATACATTAATTTATAAATCACATTAAATAATAGAAAATGATGGGTAACAGTTTTGTATGATATATAATCATAATCTCTTGCTTCTAAAAAAATGATCGGAA
>NW_018164478.1:767686-779461 GCF_001263595.1 Phalaenopsis equestris | reverse complement strand
TAATCGGAAGATTCCAATACTTACCTAAACCAAACCCTAGACTATCATTTCGCTCGGTTCCTCGAGTCTTGATCTCTTGCCTCCCTTGATTCCTCTGCTCCTCTTAGGGCAGCTGCACTTGGGACAACCTGTCGGAGAAGAAGGTCGGCGACTCGTCGCTCCTCCCCTCGTTCCTGTTCTCCGTTCGGGAATTGACTCAGGTAACAAGGTCTCCATTTGCATTCTGGTTCCAAAATATGGTGCTTGGTCTCTTAGTTTGCTTTATACGATGTGAAATGCTCTTTAGAGTTGATTTAAAAATTGTATGGACCTTTATGTTTTTTATAGCATTTGCTTTTATATTACTAAGATGTGTGAGATATGTTAGATATTAAGTTTAAGCTTAAACAATGTTGTTGTAGCCAAAGAATCATGGTGTATGGGGAAGAAGAGCTTGTTTGGGATAAATTGTGGAGATGTGTGAGATATGGTCTAAAAGTATAGAAGCGATTTCAATTGATGTTCAGCATCATTGTCTTGATAACGTTAAGAGAGTGGTATTTTTGTGCTAAATTATGTTGTTCTTTTGAGAGCTATAATGGCAAGTGATTTGATGAGTTTTATTATTGATAGTTTAAAAGGTCTGAAATTATGATTGTATAAATTCTAATGCTTTGACAGTATATGCTACATTGATAAAAGGGAAAACAAAATTTATATTTCTTTTTTCTTTTCTTTTGTTTTTTTTTTTGGGAAATTTGAGGGCTAAGCCCAACTTTCATTTATGCAGAAAGAAAAATACAAAACACCTTAAAGAGGCGGGAAAAAAATAAAAAATAAGAGAAAGGCCTATGACAGTAAAGAAGAAGGAAAAAAGAGAAGAGAGAAACAAATAAAAAGAGCTCAGATTACACCCCCTGACATCAAGAAGAGCTCCATCCATAGTTGATAAATGGTTTGTAATACATGAAATACGTTAGAGTGAGATTTCAGCAAACCTATATAACTCAGAAAATTATTTATGAAGGTTACAAAATAGCAGAAGCTCTTTTGAGCGTGGATTGGGTATAAGTCCAAATGTTAAATTAAATTTTAATGATTTGGACAATTATTAGTGGTGGCAGATGGAACAGACACATTGTGGCTTTTATTAAGCTCACATTCATTATAGTAAACTTTGAGGATAAATGAGGAACTTGAGAAAAAATCCTAAAGTTTGTAGGGAGGAGACTAACCAAGTCTACATTGCCAATTAAAAGGAGTATTGAAGGAGGAAGGAGTTGAAGGAACATCAATTGTAAAGTAGTAGATTTCAACAACATAAACTTCACTAACTATCTTTGTAGAGTTGAGATCTTAAAGGACATAATGGGAGTGATAGAAGGTTACAAAATAATTATAATCCTTAATAAAGTAATGTGTAGTAAATTTACATGAAATTACAAGACAAACAAATTGAAGAGGGGGAATGAATTTTCTAAGGAGTTATAATGCTTTTTGAGAGATGTGGGAGGGAACCCATTTACTAAAATTATGAATGAAGGGAGAGGGAGGTCATGGGGAGAGAAGAAATTTTGTGTTTACTTGTCATATATAATGAGTCTATGAATCTAAAATTTAGGACATTGAGCAGTTAGGTGTATTAGGATTAGAAGTCTGTAAGGCATTACTAAATTTAGTCGAACATTACTCCAATAAATGATTGGTATGACCGTAATGAGATTTTGGAGGAATGGACTTCCCCCTAGGACTGCATCTAACAATAGCTCTCCCTCCATGGCTGTGACCACAACCACCAAAGTGCTGAGCAGTGGGCAGTCTTACTAGAAGGTTTTGGAGAATGAGATGATAGGTCAATTGCTCTATGAACTCATAAAAGAGCATTTGCAAGGCCGAAAATTGTGGAATCAACCATCAGGTGATTGTACTTGTTGAAGGGATGGATGAAGACTTAGCAGCCATGAACTCTTCATTTTGCTGTTGTCAGATCTTTGAGCGTCTGTCCGTCTATGGTTAAAGATTTAAATCATCTTACTTGACCTTGTTGGGTTATGGGGTAGTTCTAAATGGGGAGATCCTCCTGGCAGAGAAAATATATTAGAGTACAAAATATAAACCTTGGAGATTTCACTTTCTTAAAAGTAAGCAAAGCGGAGAAAATCTCAAATTGCCTTAATATTTTTATGTAGCATTACTTTGAACATAATAGAAAGCTCAGGCCCTTTTAGTAGTTAAGTGGAATAATTTAGTTCAATGCTTGCCGTTTTGAGAACTGAAAATTTTCAGCATTAGCTGGACGGGACATCCATCAAAATAAGAGTTTGATATGGGAATCAACAATTGAGCCTGAACCACAAGAGACAATTGATACCATCAAAATTTATAGAGGTAATGATGGTGGTGGAGAATTTCACATGTTTTAGAGGAGAGAGGAAAGCCATGAGCTTGTCTGAGATAAAGACTAAGATGAAGAGAAGAGGACAGATCATTATTTATGAAACATTGAAGAGTATGGGAGAAGGCCAAAATTGTAGTGAGCAGCAAACGAAGCTAGCATGCAAGGCAATGCAATGACAGGAGTGAAGGTGAGAATAGTAAGTACAATGATTAAGTGGTTGGTAGCAACAATGACAACTGGTATGAATGCACAGTGGGGATATAAGCAGGACGGCGCTCTTTGAGTGAGTCAAGCGGTAGGAGTAAATGCATCAAGCGAAAAAGGGGTCGGAGGTTTTAAACAAAGCGAGGGGCATGAGCGGTTTATGTGGGATTAGGAGGATTAAGAGAAAACAAAATATTTCATTATTAACCTGATATTTAAAGCTTATAAATAAAAATACATTAGAAAAAAAAAAGCGAGTATACTGAACAAATCACGAATATTTTAAAAACATATAATCACCTTCTAGTGTTTGGAGTACTGCTTTATTTCCATTATGACATAACGGCCTCACTATTCCCTGAAGTAGAAATAAAAAATACCTTTACACTATTATAAAAATGCGTTACTTTCCAAAACAGTGCTCTTATAATATTACTACAACCATTTGTAATATGCTGAGGTACAAGAAAGTTGAGTGAATACACATGCTTGTCTTGCTCAGTAGAAGTAGACCTAAGTATTTATTTTTTGAATTTCTCTTTTCCAATCATAGCATCACATGTGAATGTTATAGAAGAAAACTTTTTTTTTTGTGTATTATATTGGATTTTTTCTTACTCACTGGTGGTAAATGCAATACATTTGCATTAAATGAGGTACAGGCATGGCTATAATGTCTGCCAGAGTGTTTAGACAAATCACTTCTAGTAAAGAGGCAGCTACTACACTGTGGAATAGAGGATTTGCTGCGGGGCCAAGCAAAGCAAAGAAAGGCAAAAAAGGCGGGGCAGGCGCTGATGCTCCAAAAACTTCTACACTGACCAAGGAAATTAAGAGCACCACAGTAGTTGGAGCCAACATCCTCAAGGATGGTTCAGATCCAAAAGTATTGCCTGATTCAGAATATCCTGATTGGCTTTGGCATTTAACCGATAAGCGTCTTCCATTGAGCGAACTCCGGAGAAAGGATATTGAAGCTCTCCCTTATGAACAGCTTAAACGCTTTGTTAAATTAGATAATCGTTCTCGAATAAAAGAAAATAACACACTTAAGGCTAAGAACTGATTTTGAAGCGTGAAGGCACGTTTTATAGTTGTCTTGTTATGATGTTAAACCAGAGTAGAGAATTTATGTGGCAAAACTGCTTCATCCTTTTTCCTATATTGAGAAATAATAGACCCCCATTAAAGTTATATCATTGTAGACTTGAGCCATCAACATGAATCTATCATTGAATTTATATCCTGAGATAGTTGAGCTTATTCATTATTTTCAAACTTGTCTTATTGTAGAAGTTAAATATTTTTGTATACTGATTTTTTTTTACATAAGAATAATTATTGCTGATACATGAGATTATTGATAGGTTAATGTGTGTGTGTGTGTGTTTATATATATATATATATATATATATATATATATAACTTTTAGTTTCCATGTTAAACTGCAGTATTTTATGATATTTATATGACAGGCCAGTAAATTAAATTGTTCGCTTTGTTGTTTTCTCTTATTTTTATGTTAGCTTATCTAGAACATCAGCTTGTGGAATGTCTTCCATTTTTATTATTTAGTTGAAATAAGATTTTTAGGTGTTTTAGACAGCTTCCTGTTTGCTTCCAAAGAATGGCAGAAGTTTTCAGTGCGTGCAGGCAGTTTCTAGACATTTAGTTAAATTAGGAAAATGACTGATATTTGTAAAACATATCTAATCTCTAGATGTAGCAAGGGACTGCTGTTAGGTTCATTACAAAATTATTCAAATATACTGCAAGATTTATTAGTTTTGCAATTGGCCTCTTGAAAGCTACCAAGTCTACTATGTTCCAATGAACTAATGCTACCATCACTAGAGTGGACCTCTAATTATAAATACTATCACATTGCAAATAAATCTGAATTGTGCATTCACTTTTCTTGTTTTAATCCATAACAAGTTAAGGCACGACTAAGACATATTCAAGCATCTTGTGTTTTACAACATCTTATCCATTGAACAATAAATTTTTGTTTTAATTTTTGATATTTAAATTTGTGTATTGTTTTTAAGGAGAATGTTTAAACCATGACAGGGAATTTTGACTATATATTTATCATTATTATAGAACTCGGTCAAATATCTATTTAGATGCTTGGAGAAATTTGGGCAGTAATTTATTTTGCACTGAAATATTCCCTCGTTTAATCACAGACTTGTTTGAAGTCTGTTGAAAATAAAATTGATCCAAATTGGTTCCTATTCGAGCATTAGTTCAAATTAGGTTCAAATCTGGATGAATTTCATTTGATATTGATTCAAATATAGTTTGAACATGGTTTAAACATGGCTTAAAAATGGCTTGAACAAAATTCACAGAAGTTATGAATCATATTTGAATAATGTCTGAATAAAGTTCAAACAAGATTTGAACATTATTTTAACCTGATTTAAATAAAATTTAAACATGGATTTGAGTGAAAAAAATGGTCTGAGTAAGGTTTAAATATGTTTCAAATGTGATCGAAAATAGTTGACAAGTTATAACATGGCTATGTTACAATAAAGATAATAGAGTATAATATAATATAACATAACACGTTAAAAGATTTAAATTATTGAATCCTTCTAGAATTTCAGGTCCCATATTGTTCGTGCCCATACAATTCAGGGAAGACTTGTGAAGAGAGAGATGAAGAGTGATGGGTCTATGCTTCTCCAAGACTTAGCCCCTAGTTTTTTTGCGAGATGGAAGGAGACAATATTGTTTTTAGGTGTTCATGTGTTCTTCAATCTTGAAGGTGAGAGAGCTCATCTATTTTATATGATTCACAGATGGCTCTCTACCCTTAAGGGAACATGCAAATTGAGGAGAAAAATATAAAATTACAGACCATGCAATACAAAGTTTGTTCACGAGTCCCAATGAAAGACGACGACTTGAGTGTCAGGTGGCTCATAAATGGACATAAAGCATATGCATGTTCTTTAATGATGGTCTTCATTTAAACGGTTGTTTGATCCCAAGGAGTGCTTGTTGAGGGATCAGTGGGTCACCCAAGCATATCACTCTGATAACTGGTGCATGACAACTAGCACATCAGCTGGTGAGGCCAGCAAGTCACCTCGGTAAGTCACTCTAGCAATTGGCATTTGGTTGCTATGTGGTGGAGGATATGGACTCTCTAAGTCCTCGAGGCTTGCTAACATATGAGTGTACAAAAATATTATAGTATTTATTAATGGCTTGTAATAACGGTTTAATTTCTATTTATTCCGAGTTATTAACTTTGATTTTTATTCCTTTCCTTTTTTTATTGTATCTTGTTTTTATTTCTTTCCTTACTATTATATCCTATAATGAACATTTATACCCCTCTTATATCAATAAGAATTACCTTAGTTCTATTCTAACATGATATCAGAGTCATGGTCCTAGCCTAGCTTCCATCGAACCTCTCCTTGCTGCTGGTTGGCCAGTTCGGGTATTGCTTTTCCCTCCTGAGTCGACTAGGTCTGCTTCTAGGCCCTGCTGGCCCAGCTAGGTTCTCCTTCACGCACTCCAGCCAATCGGATGTCCCTCCAGATTTGCTGATCTGACTGCCAGGGCTACCTTCTAGCCGCTAGCTAACTGCTCGGTCTCCCTCCAGGTTTGTCGGAGTCCCTTCATAAACCTTTGTTCTGCCATCGGGAGCCTTCTGCCAGCCGACTAGAGGGTTTAGTCCAGTTAGAACCTCTTTCCAAGACCATATCTCTTCTCTTTGGTAGTGAACCTTTTGAGGTCTCAACAACCCAACATATCGTTTGGCTCAATCGGAATCACGGCGGACTCCTCCAGCATTGAGCCAGCATCGGAAGATGTTCTTGAGTCCACTGGATGATCAATTCCAACCATCGTTCCTCTGCAGACCGGAGGACAGGAAAACAACACGAACTTATTGTTCACAACCATAAACTAAACAATAGTGACTTTCTTCATCTGTGTCTTTGTTCATCAAAAAACGTGAAAAATTCAGTCATCTCTCTGATATGATTCGTGAACCTCCAAAGATTGACCCGTATGGAGATTGGGAAGTGGATAATTCCATAGCCATGTCATGGCTGATCCACTATATGACACGAATTTTCTTAGACACCTCATAAAGTTGATTGGAATTCCCACATCCGAGTAGATATTACAGATTACTGTCCAAAGGGAACTAGCAAAATGAAGGAACATAAATGATCGGCCAACTAAAGTCTGGGTTGCATTGTGGATGGAATGCGGCCTATACTATGTCCACACTCGGGAATCTCCGACTGACCTATCTTTTTAGAAAAAGACCGCACGTTCCAGTTTTTGGTAGGCCTTGACAAAGATCTTAACGAAGTTTGGGTTCGTATTCTTGGCAGGGATCCTCTTCTTTCTACTCGCGTTGCATTCGTTGAGATTCGTCGCGAAGAAAGCAGGGAGCTTGCCATGCTTGGTTTTTCCACTCCGTCTACTGGAGCGTATGCATCAGCCTCTAATAATGCTCAACCCTGTGTCGGTCACCCCACATGTGATTACTTTTGCAAACCCAATAACACTCGTGATAAGTGTTGGAAGCTTCACGGGAAACCTGCATCTAAACCTTCGACCAAATCCTCCACTGTTAAGGGTCTCGCTACCAAATTTGAATCCAAAGCGGTGCTGCTAGCCCTTATCCAGGACAATCTGGAATTCTCTGATTGTCTTAAGAGTCAAATGGAGCACTTAATCAAGCTGTTTGGATCCAGTCCACTCTCTTCCGACCCGTCGACCTCCCACTTTCGTCAGGGTTACCAATTCTATGACACTCACTTCTTTTGTCTCTTATAGTCCGTGGATCATTGATTCAAGTGCCATAAACCTCATGATTGGAAGCTCTCAAGTCTTCTAGACATACTATCCATGTTCAGGGAAATATACTATTAAAATTGCTGACGTTTCTCAGAGTTTCATTATTGGTAAAGAGTCTGATGTTTTAACAACAGATCTAACTCTGGAATCTCTGTTACATACGTCTCTATTGAAATGCAACATTTTATATATCAGTAAGTTGACATATGACATTGATTGTATTGGTCATTTTTACCATGATATGTCTTTCAGAATTGTCCTTATGAGATGATGATTGGAACTGCTAAGCGAGTAGGCGTGCTCTACTTATTTTAAGGAAAAAACACGAAAAATAAGGACACTCCACACAGTAGTTGCAATTCATCTCAGTCCATTGAATGTCCTATTATGTTACACAGTCGTTTGGGTCATCTTAGTTTCTAGTATTTAAAAAAAGTATATCTGTTGATGTTTACTTATAAAAAATTTTTTAATTTCAAATGTGACATGTCATTTAGCTAGATATCATTGTGTTCCTTATCCACTCCACACTTACACGCTTTTCACTCCTTTATCTTTTATTCACAGTGACTTATGGGGACCCTCTCGCACTCTCAGTTACACTAAACAGTAGTTTCTTAATTTGATTGATGACTACACTCGAATAACGTATGTCTATATTTTAAAAGACAAATAGGAAACTACCGTCACCTTTAAAAACTTCCACATTTTCATTTTGACCAATTTAAAACTCATATTCAAGTCCTTCAGATTGATAATGGTCGTGAATTTTTTAACTCTATGTTAGGAGAATTCTTGGTAATAAAGGGCATCCTCCATCATAGCTGGTTTACGGTCACTTCTCAATAAAATGGGATAGCCGAGAAAAAAAATACTGACATATCCTCGACGTTGCTCGCTTCATTATGTTTCAATCTAATGTTCAAAAATATTTATGGAATGATGCTATACCTACCGCCATCTATCTCATTAATAGAATTCCCTAAAAAATTCACAAAGTTTGATCCCCGTTAGTTGTCTTGAGATCGTTTTTCCCTAATAAGCTATTCTTCTCCACTTCAGATCCAAAATTTGGTGGGTGCACGATCTTTGTTCCAACTCGGAGCAAGTGGGAAGCTTGTAAGCTTTACTCTTGTTTGGCTTGTTCGAAATTGCTCATGTTTGAAGTCAGCTCGTGTTCAAAATTGGCTCATGAATAGTGAGTTCGTGTTCGACTTGATTTAAATATTCTTGTTCGTGTTTGGCTCGAAATTGACTTGTTAAATTTATTTGAAAAAAATAGATATAGGGTGTTGGATTCGAACCTGCACAAAATCTGTGCAATAGAAGATGTAGAATCACATGACTACATGAGTTTTTGTGATTTAAACTTATATATATATATGTGTGTGTGTGTGTGTGTGTGTGTGTAAGTAATTTATTTATCTATTTTGAACTAAAATGAGCCGAACACTTATAATTTCAGCTTAAAAAATTTGTTCGTGTTTGGCTCGTTTACCTAACGAATGAGCCGAACATGAGCTACTTAACAAGTCGAACATGAGTTGTTCGCGAACAACAAGCTTTTTTTGACGGACTTAATGACAGTTAGGGCTATTGCTTGTTTGAGCATGAATATGCTTGGAATATGATGCGAGTCCTTTTCAAATATCAGTTTAGGGACTATTTAGTTTCATGTTATATACTTAAATAATAGTTAAATCTAATACCAAACAATCATTCAACCTTGATTTGCTTAGAAAAAAATAATAATATTTAGAATTGCTAATGGTGATTAAGATTTTTTTTACTTTTGCATTTATCTTTGCCAATAATTTGTATGTTCTCAAAATAGGATTAAAAAGGTTTTTCTTACGATATTCAAGTTTATTGAAAGAAATGGAGAGCAAACACACTGGACCAATGAATATTGCAAGAGTATGGGTTCCTTAACAGTTGAATGAAGTCCTTCACTCAGCGCAATAATTGTCATTTTATATTTCTTTTACTGAATTACTTTCATAAGTTGGAAATTATTTTGGTTCAACGTATTTCCTTGGATTTACTTTACAATTTATATACATTTGATAGTTGTGATAATATAATTCATGCCATATAAGACTGCGACATATTGCTTATATTTTGTACATCATACAATTTTTTATTTGAGACAATTCACCATTTTTTTTCCTTTGTTTAGGTAGATTTGAACTTAGGCATAGTAAATAATACTCCTACAATTAATATGATGCTTATTTAGCCATGCAACACTTATGGATGTGAGTTTTCTTGAGCTTGGAATGATACTTCAAGAAAAACAGGAAAGTAATGGGTGGGTTGTCATTTGGTTATGGTTAGGATTTATGTGGGGTTATGACGAAGACTAGGAGGTGAATTGGCCTAAGGACTTATTTGGTGGATGTTGGGGGTACATTTGTGCTCAATTTTAGGTGCTAATATGTACATGGCTAAGATGAATTTTGGAATTTGGGTTTGGTGATGAGTGGTAGTGCAGAGCCTTGTAGAATAAGTTTAGAAGTGGTCAAGATTTGTGGAAAAGTAGCTTAGGTCTTGAGCTTTGGGGAGGTGGCCTAGTGCTTGAGTATGTGTTCTAAGCTTTGTAAAAAACTGGAGACTTGTATAGATGTAACTAGAGTACAATTGTAAAAAAACAGGACACAATCTTCACTGATGGGAAGTTGAGGTTTTAGAAACCAAGCCAAAAACCTACCTAGTAAAGAAAGATTCTCCCACTTAAATTCAAGCAAAAGTAGGGATGTAGATTAATTGGTTTAAATAGAAAAATTGACTCGAAATGAATTTATTTGGTTGATTTAGGGTCTGTTTGGGACTGTTGCAACTTATTAAAAAGCAGTTGTGAAACTACTCAATAATAATCCGATGCTTAAAAAGTTGCGGCGGCTATCACAATTTTTTTTTTAGTCAGACCGCAGCTAGACAACTTCCACCGCACCTTGCCAAGAGTTGTGGAAAAATGCAAATTTCAGCGACAGTTTACCCAAACAGATAAAACTGCGGTGCGGTGTCGCACCCCAAACGACCCTTAGTTTTCTTTATTAAAGAGGGGAACGATTTTTAGTTATGAAATAAGGGTTATTTGGAATGCAATTATATATATATATCTTGTTATCTACATATTTTATAATTGAATTAAGTTAAAGTTGCATTTGATTCAGTTCTTACTATAATTTGTTTTAGTTCAATTAATTTTTAAAATGTGTAACCCATATTTGAATCAATTGAATGCACACCCCAAGTCAAAGTTTCTCCATTACATCCATATGAATTATTTATAAATTACATCAAATTTGAAGTTAGCCCTATAAATGAACCCAATTGATTCAAGTATTACCCTGTTCAAGCTTTTTTATGCACTTTTTATTGATTTAAAGTCAAGCTTGAACATGATCTGAGCTATAGATGAGCTTACATCTGGCCTTAATAATTATACATTTGAAGTTAATGATCTAAACATATAGTCTAATTACTATATATAATTGGATTCATAGATTTTAATCTAAATTGGCCTTAATAAGTATAGTTATTATTTAATTTGTTTCTTCAAGTTTAAATAACAATAAGAAAAAAATTAATTCTATATATCTGCTATTTATTGAACAATTTCAATCTACATATGCATCTAATAATATATATCATTTATAAAGTACATAAGACATCGAACAACCGATTAAAACATAGAATAAGTTATCAAATAAAGTAATTGAACCATCATTTAGCGAGCATTGTTCCAAGTTCTTTGTGAGCTACTTATTAAGCATCAAATGAATGTGTTCGTGAACATAAAGAACAAATAATTTATTCTTCAAAATTTTAATTTATCTGACGAGTTTTAAAATTTTTCGTCAAAATTGTTCAAATATATAAACAAAGGATAATGACAAGTATGGAATATTACTCTATTTGAAGCCCATTAGAATTTAATATTCAAATTGGAGGTATAGTGGATAAGTTGAAGTGTGTGGTTGAGATGCATTAATTCATTTTAATTTCAAATTGAAAGGGTTGGCCACTTATTGTTTGACGGGCATTGATTCATTAACTACTATGCAACTACCTTCCAACCAATTCCCAAACCTAACTTTTGAAATGGTAGAAACATTTCATGCAAGATGTTGTGACTTAGTTTAGGATCTTGTGATTGGTCTATGCAATACTTGATGCCGTATTTTGTAAATTGCATTGCTGACAACTCTATAATTTTAGTAAATTTTATCTTGTGGTCTTCGTTATCTTAGGGTTATTATATAAAAGTTTGAAAGCACGGCCTCTTAGTCTAAGTGGTTTTGTTTCTAATTATGGCGCTTTGGGTTCAAGGCTATATATATATATATATA
>NW_018164478.1:725805-767618 GCF_001263595.1 Phalaenopsis equestris | reverse complement strand
ATATATATATATATTATTAGAAGAGAAAAAAGGGGCATTTACATACATATATAAATTCTTATGTATTTGCATGTCTCAAACCTAAACTTTCACAAAATAATTAAATCTTTAATATCACATTAAAAATAGCATTACTATCACTTTTTAAAAGTAATGCTATTTTATGGAGGGTGATAATAATTATGCAATACATTGTTAAAATCACCAAAGTTGTGTATGCAAATATGAAGATTTGGTGTAACATATGTAATACATAATAATTATGTTCTAGGTATGAAAAATTCCCTATATATATGTGTGTTTGTGCGTCTTACCCCGTCTTGTTGGTTGGCATATGTGTATCAGTTGTAAGTCCCCTGAGATCAGGGGTTCGAATCTCCCTCTGACGACGGTCGCTTTATGGAGGGTGATAATTGAATTGTTAGACACATTAGGAGTGGTTGAGGGCTCGTATAATAGCCTTAGGTCGTTTCTTATATATATATAACTTTGTTTTACTTAATAATGTTGTTCCTTATTAGCAGAGAATGCTCCTATTTGTTATATCAACAGAAATGTGTTAAAAATTTGCATCATCTTTGCCATTGTCTTCCCTCACATTCATTTGTATGGCTGCTTATTTCATACACTTGCCTTAAGAAAAATCACACGCTAAGTTGCATATTACAAGTTTTCAACCCGTTCTCTCCAGATTAGTTGGAGCTTCAAGCCATCACCTGCTTATTTAATTTTTTTTTTTTATTTTTTTTCTCTTGACAAAAACATGAGAAGAATTACATTGAAATATGGTTACTCTATTTATTTTTGGTTTGTCATCAAATATTTGTTATTAATTTTTTGATCGCCTAGTCCTCCTCAGGTTATAAGTGAAATAATATTCAAATTTCATGTTCTACTAGGGGTGAAGTTTCGAGTAAATGAGTTGGGTTGAAATTTGACTCAAATTCAACTTAACTTGAGCCGAACTCATTTATTAAATATATTAGAAAGTCTGGCCTGAATTAACCCTAGTAACCTGTTTAACTTTGATTCATTCAGATACAAAAAGTGACATGCAAGTCGAATTCAAATACAAGTGGATAAGGCACAACTCTCATTCTAAATAAAAAAAAAAAAGTGCATTTTTTGAGTCAAATAAGAGCTTTCAGATCAACTTGATTTTGAGTACAAAATTAAATGGGCAAGAATTCTACACCCTGACCCAACTCTAAGGCTAGATTTAAGGCATATATCCATACACAAATCCTCTAGATTTGAGTTTTTTTGAGCTAAATTTTGCATTTTTTGAGCAAAATTTGAGTTTTTTTTTCTATTTATGTATTAACACATTAGTGGTGATACCATATTTAGGATCTTTTTGAGACAACTTTCTATCTACTTTATATTTCAAATCACCACCACTGTTTTGTTTGTGAAACTGCTTTATAGAAACTTTTAGGGCAAAAAACAATTTTTTTCAACTTAATCTGTTAAAGTGTAATGATTTTAAAAAATCTGTTGTCTGATTTTTTTTTTATAAATTATATTTATAATTTTCGTCGCAACTTTCTAAGAAGTTGCATTCTTCACCATAATTTTACAACTACTTCTGTAAAAAGCTGCAGCCACCCTGAACAAATTATTAGTTTTAATTTCTCATACAACGTATAAAATATAATAAAGAAAATCATTTCAGTTTTAAAATCTCATACAACATATAAAATAAATTAATAAATAATGGAATTTTATAAAGTTGACCCCTAAATGTTAAGATATGTCTAATGATATTGATAATGGAGAAGAAGCATATGTCTTATTGGCTTTTATCTTGATATCATGGTTATCTAACTAGTACTTGGTTTTTTTATCAAATACAACATGATTCAAGTTATTCACATTGAGAGAATTTATTATTATTTAGAATAAATAGTAAACAATGATTTTGATTTTATTTTTGTCAATTTTTTTTTTAATTTCATTTGATGGCTATTTAGATGCATTAATTTTGATGACACAAGATATCTCTAAATACAGTTCAATTGTCATGATCAAACTATTAAAAACTTCAACAAACTAAACACCTAGCATTGCTCATAGCAAACTATTATGTGGTATTATGCATTTTCATATTTTCTATTTGAGTTCATTTTTATTTTTTAAAAATATATTTATTTGAGGCTTTCTTAATATTTTTTTTTTATTTCTTTTATTAAAATAAATCATCTTATTGTAGAAAGTACTCAAAATTACTTTTAATTATTTGAAATATTTAAAACAAATTACTAGCATTTCATGATGTTACTACTTCCAACACCCTATTATCATTGTCTTTTAGGCAAAAATATATTTATCTAATGTTTAAAAAATTATATATATTTTTTAATATATCAAACATATTTTATTTACAAATAGTAATATAAACAAAATAAAAGTGACCCATGCCCCCTCATAGTTTACAAATGATTTACTTGCTAAATTCTCCTTCAATCTCCATTCTTCTTTGGAATCTAGTAAGAGTGGATTTGTTGGGTTGTCATGTCATGTGGCTTTGATTTATTTCATATCTTTACTATTTTCCAACAACTAGAGTGGGCACATGCATGATATTAAGATGAGAAAAAAGTGGAAAGGCTAATTATCTATTGAAGTGCTTTGCTCATCAAAGCTTAATCAAATTGAGCCTACTCCATGCACTCCCATTCCTGTATTTTTCTCTCTTGTAGGCTGTAGCTGAAACCTCCATGTTTTTCATGCAGGCACTGTGGATTCCTACATCTAATTAAATGTGTAACATCATAAGAAGTTATAATGATGGGACAGAGTTGAGGTCATTAGGTCATAACAAATAATATATTTATATGTAAAATGTTCTTTGGGATCACTTTTGATTTTAATTTTTTTAATATATATTTTTTTTTTTGCTCGAAATAAAACATGTTTAATATATTATAACATTTTAGTTGTTTTAAAAAATACTAAAAATAATTTTTACATGTTTTGAGTACTTTTAAAATTTGTTCCCAAATCACATCGAATGAATAAAGTTTAAAATGTGAGAACAAGAGGAAGGGATGGAGGGAGGGATATGTGGTATTTTTATATATGATAACTTTATTGCATTTAATGCTCTTCTATTTACAAGTGTCTAGGTTTATTATGAAATGAAAATTATAACTCCGAACTTCTTTAATCGGTCGACCTCCAATCAATTGTCTTGGTGTTATTTGATTGATTGATATTTGTTGGTTTGCCTTCTTGTTGATTTTCGATCAATCTCTACTGGAGAAGCATCCCTGTCGGTCACCCTCTGGGTTGGTTGGATCCTGTTCGGCCGCTCGATCAATCTCTGTCTCATAAATTATTATTGTTCGGTTATCCTGCAGGTGTCATTATTTATTCTCATCGAGATCTATTCGACGACGCGTGGTCGACTTGAGCCGTCGGATATACAGAAGATTTGGAAATGATACTTTTTGAATAAAAAATATGCTAATTAATATATTTAAAAAAACATAAATAAAAATTAAAATGTGCCCAACAAGCCCTAATTTTGGGATATTTGTCAAATTGCTTGATTTTTGCTTTTGCCTTTCGTACGACTTCTGTGTCGTCTTCTTAACTCAACGCTGAAAATGTTCAAGTGCGGGTGCTTTTTCATGAATTCACGCAGCAACAATCATTTTATTTCAACTACTTTGTTCAAATACTTTTGTCATATTGTTAAATCTGCTTATCATTATTTGAAAAAATCAATGATGAATAATAGCTTTAACAACCAAATATATTTGAGTTTAATAGCTGTAAGCCAGCTAAAAACAGACTTTTTTTAAAAAAAATGTTGACCAGCTAAGGCGGTGGCCGGCTAGGGTTGGATGGAAGTGATGGTCGTTGGACATGGACGGTGGCTGGCCGGAGGAGACGGTGGCTGGAGTTGGCTGGAGGGTGATAGCCGAATTTGGTCGAAGGTGGCTGTGGCGAGAGTTGGATGAGGGCTGATGGTGGTCGAAACTGGCCGAAAGCGGTGGTGGTCTGAGTTGGTCGAAAGGTGACGGGCGAAGTTGGCTGGAGTTGGACAAAGGTGTGGTGGTCGGAGTTGGTTGGAGTTGATCGGAGGCGACGGTGGAACAACCATAGTTGCTAGACAACAATCAGAGTTAGCAGAGAGTTAGCAGCTGGTGGTGGTCGGCGGCTTCAAGAGTGGTAGGCGGACAGTGGTCGATGGTTGTTGGCAACTGCAAGTGTAGGAAGCTGACGATGGGTGGCGGTGGCCAAAGCGGTGGCAGTGACCGAAGGAGACCAAGGCCGAAGGCGATGGCAGCTGAAGTTGTTCGGATTTGTGGTACGAGATGCTTGGGTTGTAGCTCCCACTTCTAGGGAGGCTTTACTCTTCGACTTGCCAAGGGTCTAGATCCCCTTCTCATGAGAGAGATAGGACTCTATATATATATTCCAAGTTGCAAATAAAAAAAAAGAAATTTGGACCATTCTTGGTTTGACGACTCAGAGAAATCTTCTTGATTGGATGACGTTCGATTGATATTTTAGTACCTTAATGATGTTAGATTTAAGAGATATTGGGCTCGTTGGATTCGTTTGCCCGAAACACTTGATTTCACTATAAACATGCCATAGGCAGAACCTGTTTGACCTTGTAATTATTCCTAAAAAACTTCCAAAAGCGGTTTAACAACTTGATCCGGTTTTATTTGGCTCAAATTGGACCAATTTTGATATTGTTGGGTCCATCTTACCGAGCAAGTCAATTTGACTCTACATTTTCTGAAATCGGACTTTTAATCAAAATTTGAATATATCTTGTTGAAAAATCTCCCTTGAGATCCGTATCATGCCTTGATGTACATGCTCAATAATAAAAATTTATTAATGGTGTATCAATACCTTTAAGAAAATTAAATTGACCTTGCAATTTGATGAACGTTGAGTTCTATTTTAATACTAAATTAAAGTATCAATACTCTAATATGAATTTTGAATCTTTAAAATTGATTTCATCAAAATAATTAAAAAAAAGCGACAAAAATTTGCCTCAACACTAAATTTGTGCATTTTTAATAAATACCATAAAATTATTTTATATTTATCAATTAAGGTTTAAATTTTTATTATAGCTCGATCACATAAAAAATAGAAGGTTTTATTAATATAATTTAAATATTTTGTTGCTGGCATAGAATATATCTCCTAATTTTACATGAAGATTTTACACAAATAAATGAAAATTGTACATTTTTTTTGCGAAAAACCCCAAGGGGCAGAAGTTCACCGTGATTGACTTAGTTAAAATATTAAATTATATGCGTGAGATTATAAAAGTCTACTCTTGAAAGGGTCCACTTGGGGCAGCTTATTTGGAGTAGTGGCGTTTTGAAAACACATCTGATCTGTTTGAATAAACTGTGTTTTGACAGCTTATGCGTTTTCAAAACCTGAAAACAACGTTTTCACATTGCACCTATCTAGGTGCGGTGGCAGCTTTCTGACTGTGATTTGACTTTTCCAAAAAAATAAAAATTTGTAATAGTCATCGCACCTAACTTATCAATAAACTATTTAACAAGTTACAGCTGCTCCCAAACAGACCCTAAGATGGAAATAATAGAAAGTATTGATCTATAGTGATTAGGCAATTATTATTGGTTAAATCCTAAATCCTATACCCTAAGCTAGGGCTGTCAAAACAGTCGAACAGCTCGTGTTTGGCTCGTTAATTTTGTTCAATAAGTTAACGAGCCGAACACGAACTAAGATGTGTTCATTCGTGTTCGGCTCATTTTGGCTCGAAATATTACTCAAGTTTATATACATATATATATATATATATATATCTATATATATATATATAAAGTAGTTTTTTAAAAAAATCTGATTGACTACATGACTACAAAGATTTATAATCAATTAAAATATTAATTAAGAAAATAGCATAAAAATTATTAAATTAGATTCAAATGATGTTTTAATATAAATAATAATTTTTAAATCTTGCTCAAGCACTTATTGTCTTATGTCTTATGGCTACATGATTAGGGTTGTTAAAAGGACTTTGTTCGTGAACAGCTCGTGTTCGGTTCATTAAGCAAACGAGCCGAACACAAACACAATTTTTGAGCTCGAAATATAAACGAGCCGAACACGAGCTGAGCTCGAAATATAAACGAGCCGAACACGAGCTGAGCATGGTTCGCTCGTGTTCGGCTTGTTACACCCCTACTCTAAGCTTTAATAATGGGGTCAGTGAACGACAAAATATAATATTTTATTGTTTATCTCGTGTGTGTGTGTGTGTGTGTGTGTGTGTGTATAAAAGTATATATAATACAAAAATGTTTCGCTTAATTAATCTTAACAGATTTTTAAATCAATTATCATAATATATGACGCGCACGGCGCACGTTGTGCTAAGTGAACATTCCGACAAAATGGGCCGCGATGAATAAATCGTATTTGGTACTTATAAAAAAATAAATTATATATAAATAATAAATAAAATATGGATAAGCAAGAAAAAACAAATCATTTCACTAAATGATAAAAATTACAATTACAGCCCACCAAATAAGTGGACCAACATATGACTAAAAAGAAACTAACGAAATAACTACGAAAAGAATTAAACAAATCCAAAGAAAATAAAATAGCTCGTACATTAAAAAAAAAAAAAAGATGTAATTACATATAAAGCACCTGAAACATTATTATTTACAAATTCAGCATCTTCTTTCATCCATTTCTTAAATTCTCACTCCAAACATTAAAATTCATGATAAAATCCCAAACTTTGGGCCTGTTTGGGACAATTACAGCTTGTTTTGGCAGAATGCTGTGCGGATAAATTAGTTGTCTGTTGTTTTTTTGCAGTTTTATAGCAGTTATGCTGCAGTTGTTTTTTGGAAAAATGATTATTACGCTCATGTATTGTAATGCTGCTTGTAAAAGAAAATATTAGTACATTCCACACTTGAAAGCAAATATCCAGTGCAAAGCATTACAAAATGAAGATAAACACCTCATTAAACAGTGAGTAGCATGATTACCAAAATTTAAAAAAAATACAAATAATAATTAATAATATGATAATATTATTTTTAAAATGCAGACGGTATATGCCGCGAGATAAGTCGTCCTCCAAGGAAACTCTCCACGCTTGATTACTCTCGACGGTAGAATATTTCAGTCCATCTCCTCATCTAAAATAGTCATAATTTTCTGTAATTCTCCTTGGACACCTATAAAACCATCTCTCGTAGTTATGTGACTATCATGAAGTAAGCAGACAATATAATAGTTGACAATATCTGTGTAATCCTATGGATATACCGGAAATCTTCGAGCACATCTTTCCGGAGGCTTAAAAACACATACCCTTAGATATAACAGTAGCAAAAACTAATAACAGAAATAATTAATTAAAGTTTTATGCATCTTTAGAGACTTAGAAAACTCATTACATAAACTAACGAATTTGTCACCACAAGAAGACAATCTTTAATCCACGCAATACCCAACTCGTGTGTTAGATATGCATACCACCAAAAAAAGAACATCCTGAAGAATCTAAAAAATGATAACACTGAAAAAAGAGAAGAACTTGGTTGCCTTCATTAAGAGTCTGCATGTGACCAACTAATAGCGACATATTGGTCCTCCAGAAGAACACATAATGTCAAATGTCTCATCATTGATCTGCAATACCCACAAAAAACATATAATATTTAGGATACATATATCACTCACGATTGTCTTATCTTGTCATCTAAGTGGGAGAAAAATACAAGCAAAAGGAAAATAAGTACATATTACTTGCATAGAAATCTAATACAATATATATTAAATGCATAAACAGAAATATACATGAATTGTATAAAACATAGATATAATAAATAGTGAATGTTTTCAACAATTATTATAATAAATATAATAAAAATTAATGTTCCCTCAATCACCTTCCAACTATAACATTTGTAATTCATTCCCTCAATTTTATCATCTTGCTTGCACCTTCTTCATTGTGGGCGCAGGTCTCAGAGACATCATTTTCGACATGTGAAAAATAGTATTCAATACAATTTTCATACGCCGCAGTAGAGGCATGTAACTACCACCATGTATGCTTCAATTTGAATATGCAAACACTACGATCAAATGAACCATTGCACATATTCAAAACCATCAACAAGATGCAACATAAAGAAGCAAAATGACCTACCGAGCATATCACACCGAAAACCACCAAACCGAAAAGCCCACATCTACTAAAAAACAGACAAATGCTAAGAGCAGAGAGAAAAATACCAAATGAGTTATTGCACATAAGCAATTGCAATATCAAAAACCATCGGATAGATAAGACAACCATTTCTATTGATTTTTACTTACATTTCCAACCACCACCATCTATATTCCAAATTGCATATGCAAACACAACCGCAAAACCAACCATTGCACACCATAAAGAAGCAAAAATATCTACCAAACATATTACACTGAAAACCACCAAAACGAAAAGCTAACATCCATTGAAACTGAAAAGCTTAGGGTTGAGACCACGAAATTGCAAAATAAAAAAACCATCACCATTGAACCATTGCACCTAATTGCAAATCTAGAACCAACTAGCAGATAACACAGAGAATACCAGAACAATTGGGAGAGGAAGAAGAGGAACTATCACATGGAGCGCACTATGCACAAAACTTCCAAACCGAGCTGAACAAAGAGGAGAGGAAGAGGAAGAGGGAGAATAGAAAGCTCACTAGAAGAACTAATTGAAACCGAAGAAGGGAACCGCCGAATAGAGTGCCGACTGCGCAGAACCACCAAATCAAACCGATGAAAATAAAGGAGAGAGATATATAAGAGTGGAAGCTCACCGTAACAATCACCCGAAACCACTGAAAGACAACTGAAAATAAGGGCTAGGCACGAGAGCCATGAAATCGAGGAACTCGAGAGAGGAAATTTTTAGGGTAAGAGGATTGTTGAGGGAAGAAAGACATGAGATTAGCGAAGTAAAAGTAATAGCAATGAATGTGGCCTGCGAGGTCAAACCCGCGACCCGCGTTTTGCGTAAAATTAATTAGACCGCAGTCGCATTGCTGTAAACAAATATCGCAAATTGCAGTACGAAACCACACCGCAGGGAAACCGCTGCCCCAAACGGGCAGTGTATTTCTCATTTTTATCAAAGTCTCAATAGTTTGATCGTGGCATGCATAAATGCATTATGCATTGGTTCGATAGTTCGAAAAATCATCTGAGTGATTAATTTGTAAATATCAATGTTTCTAGTACTTTATATAATTATCTATAAAAACAAATAAAAAAAAAAAATATAATGCCAAATAAGAGTCCATCGGATGGCTTGGTTGACTATGTTATAAGAAAATATTAACAAATTAGTTTAACAAATCAAACCCACTAAATAATTATTATTTATTAAAATATAAATGAAAAAAAAAATTAAACTATGCAACACAAATAATATAAATAGATAAATATAATCGTGTTTCAGTAGTTGAGAGTTACGCCTTTCAATCAAATGATTTGAATTCAGAGACTTGCAAATGTGTGAAAAAAATATACATATTAGAATAAAACAGAAATTTTGCATGTAATTTTTAAATTACAAATTAGAAATTACATATTAAATATATGTAATTTTTAAATTTAAATAAGATTTTGCATTCCAAAATAATGAGAACACATTTTCTTCCATAAATTATTTCTTAAAATTTCTTAAAATTTCTCTACAGAAATTACATAAATCCTTCCAACCAAATAGCCGCCTGAGAGATCCTTGACAGCTAGGGCTGTCAAAAAAGCTTGTTGTTCGCGAACAGTTTGTGTTCGGTTCGTCAATGAGTTCGTGTTCGATTCGTTCGATAAGTAAACGAGACAAACGCGAACAAATTTTTTTCGTTCGGTTAGTTAAACGAACCAAACACGAACAGTGATGCGTTCGTTCGTGTTCAAATCGTTATTGTTTGAAATATAAAATAATATAAAATAATTATATATAAAAAATTTATTATATTCTAAAACATTAAATTTTATAAATTATAATATATAATAAAATAATAATAATAATATATTAATATACTATAGTAGTAATATACTAATATAGATATTGTATATTTATATAATATAAGTTATATAATTAATATATAATATTATTTTTATATATTAATATTAGGGATGTCAAACTGGCTCGTCGTTCGCGAACAGCTCGTGTTCGGTTTGTGTTCGGCTCGTTCGTTAAGAAATGAACACGAGCTTATTTCAAACAAACTAAATTTTAAACGAACCGAACACGAACACAAGCTTTGTTCGTTCGTGTTCGGTTCGTTTACACCCCTATTGACAGCGAGTCCTGCATACGCAGGGTACCCTTTGCGTGTGTGCGTGAAAAATAAAAAATGAATTTTTATATTAGGTGAAGGAGGTACGTATTATTATATTTAGAACGAGATTTTGCGTTCCAAATCGATAGGAATATAGGTTTTGTTCCAACTAAGCCAGCAATTAAATTAACAGTCAAATGAGCCAGCAGTAAATCGTAACTTTCAAAATAAGCCGGCTTGTAGAAGTCTTGGCATCCGGATTGCTGCGAGCCGGACATTTCCATGAAAGCGCCTTTCAGAGTTACTTGTCTTTTTGCCCTCCTTACCACTCGCGCCTCTCCTTCTCTCTTGAACCACATCCCTCAAGATAATGCTCTTATGGGTCATCAGAGAAATTTTGGTTCTCCTTTCGCTCCCCTCAAAGTGGAATGATCCCTACTTGCGTTTCATTTTCAAAAACCTGTTTTTTATGGCCTGAAACTCATTTCTGTTCTTCATCTCTGCTCTCTGTGGTATATATTTGATTATTTTCTTCTTCTTTCTATTGGGTGAGTTGAAAAGTTCTGAACTTGCTCACCCAATCCTCATCTGTGGAATTTCTCAACTTCCAAAATCCTTTTTTTCTTTTTTGTTATTCCATTTTCTCTCTAGAAGTTAACGCCTTCCCTCTGCTTTTCCCTTATTTTGGTTCTGCATTTTTACCATTTCTGAAATTTCTTTGCTTTTGCATCCTTCTTCTAACTCGAAAAGTTTTTTATCACTGTTACTGAAATATCTTCTGCAGTAGAATTCCTGCCACTTTTCAAAACCCTTTTTTTTATTTACTTTTGATTGGGTCTTTTACTCAGCTCCTTCTAATCCATTCTTCTACTTTCAATCCGACTCCTTTACTGTCTCTTAACCCTTATTTTGGTAAATGTCTCCTTCCTATCTTCCTCTCCATTGGGAGAGCACCGGGGACAAATGGTGGTATGCTTCACCCATAGACATAGCGGCAGCCAACGGCTACTATGATCTTGTTCGCGAGCTCCTCCATCTTGACATGAATCTCCTAATCAAGCTCACCTCCCTTCGCCGGATCCGACGGCTTGAATCTTTGTGGGATGAAGCCAACCACTCTATTCATGCTGCCAAATGCCAGTCCATAGTTGCTCACAACCTCCTACTTGAATGTCAAACCACAAACAATAAGAACACCCTTATTCGAGCAGGCTACGGCGGGTGGCTTCTATACACTGCAGCGGCGGCCGGCGATAATGGATTCGTCCACGAGCTACTTGAGAGAGACCCACTCTTAGTATTTGGAGAAGGTGAGTATGGTGTTACTGATATACTCTACGCGGCTGCAAAGAGCAAGAACGTTGAGGTGTTCAAGACCATATTTGAGAGTGCAGTATCACCTAAGTGTTTGGTTGGAGATGGGGGAAGGAGGGAGGAAGATTTAGACAGTGGGAGGGATGATATTTCATTTTTTAGGTGGGAGATGGTTAACAGGGCTGTTTTTGCTGCTGCAAGGGGAGGGAACTTGGAAGTATTGAAGGAGTTTCTTATGGACAGTTTGGATGTTTTGGCTTATAGAGATAACCAGGGAGCTACCATCTTGCATGCTTCAGCTGGCAGAGGCCAAATTGAGGTGAGAGTTGCTTAAAGATTTGATTTGTAATTATTATTATTTTTTCTGCATTTTGCTTGTGATTTCATTGGCATTAGCTGTTTTTGTGCATTTTTTTTAAAAAGGGAAGATTTACATATATACCAATTAATTTTTATGCATTTACATATCTAATGACTAAACCTCAATTTTTACCCGTGCATGAAAACATGTACTTCACTTTATAAAAGTTAAAATGGTGGTACTTTTGATGTGATAAGGAAGATTTGAGTGGTATAAATGTGAAAAAGCTAAATTTTAGATGCTAGATATATATATACATAAAAATTGTGTGGTGTTTATGGAAGTGTCCCTTCTTTTAATTATTATGCTCCATAGTTCCATAAGTTACTTGTCACAAAATCTCAAATAATAGAATGCATGTTTTGATGACTGAAATGATTTCACACAACTGTATTTTTTCTTCTTCTTCATGTAAAATATGGAAGATGCTCAAAACAAGCCAAAAATGAATGTTATTATGTTAGTCAAGCATAATGCAGTTGCTTGTAGCTTGTGTTGTACATTGATCATGCCATCCATTCAATACACACAGTATGCTTGTTGTAGAGTGTCAGTAAACTGCTTAGCACACATTAAATGAAAGGGGCGTTTACATATATACCACCCAGTTCCTATCTATTTACATATCTAACACTTAAACTTTACTTTTTCACATTTACACCGCACAAATCTTTCATATCACCTATACAAATATATCACTGTTTTAAGTATTAAAAGGCGAAATATGCCTTTTCATGAATAGGTAAAGTGGCATATATATATATATATATGTAAAAATTGAAGTTTAGGTATGTTAGATTTGTAAATGCATAGTCATTGAATGGTATGTATGTTATGCATGTAAATCTTCCTTAACTCTTTTTTTTCTTTTTATCGAGTCATATTGAATTAATATGACTGACAAATCCTCCCTTTATTACTTTTTCCTGTATTGATAGTTTTTTTATTATTTAATTCAAGGAAAAGGATAAAAAATGCTTCAATTTATATCATATATAGTAAATGGAAAGGATGCAACTTTTTATCATTTTCATGCGTTTATCAGTCCTATAACAACCTGACATCGTCTTAAAATTTTGGGATAATTACATACAGATCATCCAAATCATCGAAATTTATAAATTAAATACCCGGGCGATCTTTTTGAACTACTGAACCAGTATGTTTGCTCGTGCCACAATCAAACTATTGAGAATTTGATTAAAAAAAGAAACATGTGGGTTGGGATTTTAACATGAATCTTGACATCTGAGTGAGAATTTGAAAAATGGATGAATGAGGGTGGTTGATTTGTAATAAGCAATGTTTTGGGTGGTCTGTATGTAATTGCTACATCATTAATGCCTTGGGTCAAATGAAATAGATGAAGGGAGTCAAGGATGCATTCATTGATTTTCTGTCAACATTAATTGTAAATAAAAGGAAAAAAAGCCTCATTTGCATGTATAGCTCCATTTGTAAATGTGAAAACTTCCAGAGTACCGGTGCATGTAAGTGTTATTCACTCCAAAGCTGACTAGTTCCAAATACTTGATACTTGCAGGTAGTTAAAGATCTACTGGAAACATTGAACATCGTCGAAACCAGAGACAATCGAGGCAACACGGCACTGCATATTGCAGCATTTAGAGGGCATCTACCAGTCATCGAGGCTTTGATCTCCGCATCACCATCATCGTCTCAATTGAAAAACAACTATGGCGATACTTTCCTTCACATGGTGGTGGCAGGTTTTCAAATGCATGGATTTCGTCTCGTTGACAAGCAGATGGAGCTGGTGCGACGATTAATGTCTATCAACATCATAAACATTCAAAAGGTCATCAACATACAGAACAACAATGGAAGGACAGCTCTCCATGTTGCCGTGATTGGCGACGCTTTGCACTCTGATCTAGTTGAGCTTCTTATGACCATTCCCTCTATCGACATTAATGTTCAGGATATCGACGGCATGACTCCGCTTGACCTGCTCAGCCGACGGGCTTGCTCTGCCACGTCAAATTTACTGATTAGAAAATTTGTGTCTTTTGGAGGGATATCGAATTTGAAGAACCCCAGGATTAAATCTGTGATGACTTCACAGTCGAAAATGGAATCTGGCATTGGATGCAGCCCAGGAACCTCCTTCAGGATCACAGATTCAGAGATTATCTTATACAGTGAAATTGAAGCAGCTGAGGCCAGTGGGAGGCTAAGCTCATGCTCCAGTGTCAGCTGGAGTGAGAATGAGGGCAATTCAAACAAGAAGAAGCCTTTAAGTTCTCTTGATACTGCAGCAAGAAAACTCAGGACTCTTCTTACATTGTCGCGACATAAAAAGAAGTTTGTCGATGACTGTGATTCGATTAATTCTGTAACAAAATGGAGTGAACGAGAGGAGATTCCGACGCCCCTCCGGCAAACTTACACAAATGGAGCATCTTACCTCATGAACAATAAGCGGACGGTTGCAGTGAGGACATCCACGCCTAGCCCAGCTACAAAGAAGTTTGCTATGAGTTTAATGAAGGGAGTCTTCCAGGAAAGACCACAGTCAGCTCCTTGTTCACAACCTCAAACTCCGGTCAGCCCATTCTCTTGCTCGCGGGTCTCATCGCCATTGTCAGAGAAGCAGAAGGTTGTTTATGTTGACAATGAGAATGTCAAAAAAAGTGCAGTCAAACACGTCGGTTATGGTCACATTGTGAGGAGTTCATCAAAGTTATCTGGTTTAGTGAATTCAAAGCTTACGAACAAATTCTTTTGTGTTGAGGCAAATGGTTTGGAAGTGCAGAGCTTATCAACCAGGAGCCATAGCTGCTGTGTTCCTCCAGTGGGTAGATGAAGCAATCGAAAATGGATTGTTTGTACTTGGGGAGGCTTTTTGAGTGAGAATTTGCTTTTTCTTTAAAGTTGACTTCTAACTCCTGAAATTTTGGAAGTCATTCTTGTTTTTTTTTTTTTTATTCTCTTCTCATCTATGGATTTCCTGACCATGAATTTGAAGGTTTTGTGGAGTTGATTTAATTGGAGCGTGTCTTGTGTAAAATAATACCAAGAACAACTTCACACAACAAGCGAACAATTACAGTGTGATATATGTGGTTCGGTGCAAATCCACCTACATCCACGTAGGGAGGAGGGAAAAACAAGTCGAATTAAGGTCAAAACTCAACAAACCCCAAAATCTTCATAATTCCTTCTATAAATAAGAGAGGATTGGACATATAAATTAAAACTATTTCAAATCTTAAATAGATCACATAATTAGATCTCCTCGTATCAATATTCTTAATATACACGATTCATAATTTACAATCATTAGTTTTAATACTTTTCATTACAATCTCCATGTCATCTCCAATTTCCAAATAAGTGGGAGATGATCAAAATGAGCACTAGCACCACAACGACCGCATCAACATGGTTGCCTACATACTCGCTTTTGAAAGGATCAAACCTCGCATAGTTCTTCAAAATGCTCAAATGAAAAATCAATCATGAGCTCGAATATTCACCACTCTTCTACATGATGTGAACTTCTGGACCGGTAGTTCATTTGGCAGCATGTCTGTTGAATTCTCCTTCGTACCTGTATTTAATAAAACATTTTCATCATCAATCAAGTTTCAAATAAAATGGTACATTGCATCAATGTACTTGATACAAACATGATGAGCTGATAGGAAATTCTCTATGATATGTAAAATATGTCTAACACCGGTCAACTCCCTCATAGTACCATTATACATTTTGATAAAGACGCTGCCTACACCAATTGTATGATAAGCTTGATCATTGCTTGTACTCGAACTTCTTATACGTACATAATCACTTTGAATGAGAACAAATGTGATTGGCATCATCTGTGTCCAGAATCCGACACAAATCATCTACATGCAAACTGTGCAAAATTGTAGATAATGATACATCTGAATTCTCCTCGTTTCTTTTTTTCATAATAAGATTAACTTTCACCTTAGAGGAAATTCCCTTTCCCTTCTTTAACTTCAGAGAATCCTTTTTACAATCCTTGGTCTCTAAACAAAAAAACACGTTGATTTTTTACCTTAATTACGCCCATGAGACTTGTCGTGCTTTTGAAAAATAATGTCTCTGTCATACTTCTTTACCCAATTCTTCTTTTTCTTAGATTTATCACGTTGGAGTGTAAGTGTCTCAATCGACTCCATCTTTGTAAACTATTTGTCTTTTCAACAGAACTCTTGGTTCTATAATATTGTGCTCACGTCACCATAATTCAAGACTTCATTTTCATGAATGAGTATTATCCTGAATTTTTCTTACTCGTCCCAGAGTGAATTTAGTAAAGATGTGTCTTATCTTCATCTCCAAATTTCTCATCCATATTTAACATATCAACCAAAAGTTTTGTAAAATCGTTCAAGTACTCATCAATAATAATCCAACATCTCATCTAAAACCTATAAAGTCGACGCTTTATATAGAGACGATTCTCCACACTTCGCTATCAAGAAATTCCTTTATATTCAAAGAGTACAACACATCTGTCACCTCACATCACCACATGCCAAAGTTTTGTTTGCCTTCAAATTTTATAGTCTCGATCTTGAAGGGATATGTAATTACCTGATGAATCACCATAGTTTTCACCATCGTGGTGGATATTGAAGTAACCGCATACTATAATAATGACTCTACCAGATCTCATAGTCCAACTTTTTTCAATCTTTTTGTCTAGCATTTGTAACTTCACCAACATCGTTGGTAGTTGTCATCAGAATCATTGATCGGACTTTAACACCAATTGTTGTGCAAAACAATGTAGGAAACAAATTCACATAACAAATAAACAACCAAACACAGTGTGATTTATGTGGTTTGACCTAGATATTCGTTCCCTAGGCCTCAAAGGGCCATGATGCGACTGTGGGATGCAGTGCATATGGAGGCTGGTGAGGTACTGGACTAAATACCTGGCAATGATGGCATCGCTTAGCTTACTCCATGTATTCAAGGGTCATCGAAGGCCAGCAATATCCGAGTTTGTTAATCTTGATTTTCATTTTGGAAACATAACTTAGAACTAATTCCTCTAACACAAACCTAAGGGATTGATAGAGATAAAGAACAAGGGTTTTAGAAAAGTTCTCATTGCCGTGAAGGTTGACGGAATGTTCTCTTTGCTTGCACTTGTTCCTACCTTGTTAAGATGAAGCTCTCTCTCTTCCTTAGGAGTGATGAAGTTCTCATTCCTCAGTGATGCCGCTCATCCAAAGAAACTCCCTCATGCCGCTCATCCAAAGAAACTCCCTCACATACTAAAGGAAATTGGCAAAGGAGAAAGAAGAAGATGTGCAACAGAGATTTTGATGGAAGGAAAAGATGAAGTTTTGAGGAAGGAGATGAGAGAAGGGGAAGAAGCTTCCCCCTTCACCTGCACAAGCCCTTCTTCACGTCAAGCCGAAGGAACTCCAATCAAGCCCCAAGAACTTCCCAAGAAGCCCAGCAAAAAGTAACTCTTCAAGCCAAAAAGAAGTCCAGAGAACTTAGCACAGTAGCCAACCAAGGAGAAAACCAAAGAGATAGCAAAAAACCAGGATAAAGAGAAGACTAGGAGAGCAAAAAAGCCAGCGAAGAACTCCAACCAGGAGAGGAGCTTACCTTGGTTACTTCTTCCTTTTTTTTTTTTTGGCTGAAAATTGCTTGCCCTTTTCTCTCAAATTTCTCCAAGTGTCCAATGAAATGGCCACCTCACCCATGAAAATCCTCCTTTTATTCCAAACATGGGGAGTTATTTCGGGCAAGATTCGGCAAATAACCTGAGGAGAAATCAGGTTCTGAAAACATTCTGGCGTTGAGGCGCCAGCCTCCGAATGCCCACTTTCAGTGCTCTCGGATTTGAGACTGTTTTGGAACAGTTTCAGGTGCCTATTTTTTTTGTGGCCCATAGGGGCTGTTATGGGCATCTAGACACTCGAACTAGCGCCTAAGCGTCGAAGACCAATGCCTCCTTTCTAGGCTCTAGGTTTTAAGGCCCTTGAAGGCTATTTTGGGTGCCTAGGCACCTGGGACTAGTGTTTAGGTGCCTGCCTGGACCGATAAACCTCGATTTTCATGAAATTTTTTTGATATTATCAATTTGTAATGCATGGGAGACTATGTATGATTAAAATTGTGTCCCATAACTTCAAAAATGAACATTTTTATAGGCCTTATGTAGAAGACATAAATGTCAACGACGCCCCAATTCACAGTGCGGGCGTACCACCCAAACCCTGATTTTTTTAAAAACATGCGTGAGAGGGTTTTATGGATCCCTCGAACCACTGGAAGCTACGTATAAACGTTACATGGTCCCGTAACATTTGAAAAGACACCCAACATGGGTGACATCAAAAATTGATGCCAACACCCACCAAGCCAAGAGATTCAAGCCAAATGAGCCAAATCAACTTGGTCAAAGCCAACCGAGTTCAAATGTTTGCAAGAAAATGGCTAATTGATCCAAATAAAAGTCATTCGTTCGGAAACAAGTCAGGATAGTGTCCATAACGTCAGCTACAGGAAATCCAACTCGACGCAATGATCTATCATGCAGTATAACAAACCCAATTGGTGAGTTGTTTTCCATAAAACATCTTACTACAAGAAACCTGCAAAATAGCATCAATATATGCTTCCAGAAACGTTTGAAAGTAAAACTAGCATCGGATTTGCGCCCGACTTACGACGAACTTGTACGCTAATTATCCAATAGAGGCCAAAAGACATTTTGCTGGAGATTGTAGCCCACCCGGTGAGGTTACCGACCAAATTCAGGCGATTGAGCTAACTCAGTCGAGCCAAGCTAATTATGCTTAACCAACAGGGCCAGAAGGCTTCTAACAATTAGTTGTTGCTTATAAAGTATTAGAAATATCCTAATATATACCCTCTCTAAATTGGGGTAATAATATAATATCACTATTGCATTAAATCATTTATAAATAGAGGAAACATTTAATAAAGATACACACGTTTTTTACTGTTAATCTATCTATCTCTTCTTATGTACACTCTATTTCTTAAGTATGATTCCAATAAATAAATATATATATATATATATATATATATTGTAAGAGGCATTATTATACTTGATAAGTCTATAATGTTTTTGCTTCAAAATTTACTTTAATATATTATTCGTCAGATTAGTAAATGGGCACCTAACTGGGGCCTATAAATAGCCAAATTAGATGACTTCATAATGACGGTCCAGACTTGACGCCTATTTTTACACAAATGACAGATAAGTGAAAACAAAATAGAGATTTCGTAAGGCCCAGATTTCCTGCCACCCAAAACCCTCCTCCAACCTTCCAAAACAAATTTCATTTATTATATCAAACAGACGGTCCCCCATTCACCACGTGTCATTATATCGGAATCTTTACCCTACCAATCCGCGGATCCCACCAAAGATTCAGAATCCCTGCCATGAACCTAAGGACCCGATTCTATTATTGGAAACTCCAGTGCGGCGGAGCTCTAAAAATGGAATCCCAACTCCGCTACATAAACAGGACCGCAGGCAGGTCTTAGGGCACTGGGGTAACGGGAAACAAGAGGTCTTCTTCTTCTTCTTAATCAATCGATCGAATTCATTGCTGTCGGATTTGATCGAGGTTGAAATGGGGCGGGATAATGTGGAGACGAACGGGGAGCGGCATAAGGTTCTTGATGATTGGCTTCCGATTACCTCGTCGAGGAATGCTAAATGGTGGTACTCGGCTTTTCACAATGTGACGGCTATGGTGGGGGCTGGTGTTTTCAGCTTGCCCTTTGCGATGTCGCATCTTGGATGGTAATGCTTGTCTGATTTCTAGCCTTTTTGTTTAGATTGATTAGGTTTGTGGTTTTTGGGTGGATATGTGCATTCAGATTTTGAGATTTGATAGTGATGAATAATTATCTGTTTTTTATGGATGGAAGTTTTTGTTTCTGAAATTTATTTCTTATATTTCTATTGATGACCGTAATCAAAAGGCAAAAATGGATCTTCTTAGAAGTAATGTGATCGATTTTAAAGAGGTGATCCTTAGATTCGCGGAATAAAAGGGTGAAATCTGTTCTAAGTTGTGGTTTACCGAGATTGTTTGTCGATCAGTATTGTATATTGATGGGCTACATGTTACATTTCACTTATGGAGCTCAAAAATTTTATCATATGCTTTTTCCTAATATTTCTTAGTTTTTTTGTGTGAGATCTCTTTGTGTTGCATTTTATTTTGATGGAAATAATATGAAATCAGAAATAAAAAGGGAATGTTTTAATAAAAAGACTATTTTTATGGATTGTTCTTTTAAGGTATGATTGCCACGTTTATGACATTTTGTTTTCTGAATTCTCTTGTTCAAAAAACTAAAAAGTTATCAGAGCATATGATGAGGTTAGAAGCTCGTGATCAAAATTTTAGTCATTTTTTAAATGAAAAAGATAGGAAGTGAACTTTGCTAAAAGAAAAAAAAAAGTAGAAAATGATTACATTGTTCCCCAATATTTCTACTTTATTTTTTGGAATTTTCTTTGTTATTTCGATAAACAAAAATAATTTCACATCACATCTACTTTGCGCCTACTCTTCAATTTAGTGCCTTTGCACAATGTGATAATCCTATAATATTTCATTTTGCCCAAACATTCATTGCAATTGATTCTCACTTCTTTGACATGAAGAGGGTTTACTTCTCATTAGAGGAACAGACTTTTCATTAATTTTATATTAGTTTTATTTATTATTAATCAATCAAATGAAATCGAGCATCTAATCACTCAAATAGAAATATTTTCTTTGATGTCATCCAAACTGATGCCTTTAACTCATAATCCTCAGCAAAAATTGTGCATGCATCACTAATCCCTTCGATCTTGCAGGGGTCCTGGAATCACCGTGCTAATTCTGTCATGGGTGATCACCCTCTACACTCTGTGGCAAATGGTAGAGATGCATGAAATGCCCGATAGCGTGCCGGGAAAACGTTTCGACCGTTACCATGAGCTTGGACAGCATGCTTTCGGTGACAAACTCGGGCTTTGGATAGTTGTTCCCCAGCAGCTTATAGTCGAAGTTGGGGTTGATATTGTTTACATGGTCACCGGTGGCAAATCACTAAAAAAGTTCCATGAGCTTGTGTGCCCAGGCTGCAGTCACATTAAGCTATCTTACTTTATCATGATCTTTGCTTCTGTTCACTTTGTTCTTGCCCAACTTCCTAACTTCAACTCAATTTCCGGTGTTTCCTTGGCCGCTGCCGTCATGTCTTTCAGGTTTTCGATTACCAAATGTTTGAAAAAAATATTGTTTTGGTTTTTATTTTTTTCTTTTCTTTGAAAAAACATGTTTTCTTAGTGTCTTTTTCACATGTTATTATTTTTTTGTTTCTAATTACAGATTAACATATTTTTAAAAACACTTAATCAAATTTTTAATTATTTTGAGTATTTTTAAAAGAATTATACTTCGAGTGGCCATTCAGGATCACTTTTATTTTTATTATTATGATTTTTTTTTGTAATGTTTTGATTTAAAACAAAATATGTTTGGCTATTTTATTAAAATATAATTGTTTGTAAAAACACTTAAAATACCTATTACTTATTTTGAGTGTTTACAAAAATACGTTAAGTAGTTTTTAGAAATAAAAAATAAAAAATATAAAAACCACACTAAACAAACAGACTTTAAAAAATAAAAGATAATATAAAACCAAAAACAAAAAAATAAAATTGAGCCTAAATAAGCCATAATCAAATAGCCAAATAAATTTTGTTTCAAATTAACACTCGAGCAAAATGACATAAAAATAAAAAAATAAAAAACAGAAAACAGGAGTGATCCCAAACAAATCCCTTATTTTTGATGCCATTCTAAGCTCTCCATCATAACATTTTCTTAAGAATTCATCATTTAACTTCTACCGATCTTTTATTCAAACCATGAGCAGCTATTCAACGGTTGCTTGGGCTGCATCTGGAGCGAAAGGCTTGCAGCCAGAAGTGGACTATAGCTTGACTGGCAAGAACACTACTGAAAACGTTTTCAATTTTTTTACTGCGTTGGGAGATGTTGCTTTTGCCTATGCAGGGCACAATGTTGTACTAGAGATCCAAGCAACCATCCCTTCCTCACCTGAAAGGCTATCCAAAAAGCCTATGTGGAAGGGTGTCATTGTTGCCTATATTATTGTTGCAATCTGCTACTTCCCAGTTGCTTTAGTTGGGTATTATATCTTCGGTAATTCCGTCGATGACAACATTCTTATCACCCTTGAGAAGCCCAGGTGGCTGATTGCTGCGGCGAATATGTTTGTTGTGATCCATGTTGTGGGGAGCTATCAGGTTAGTTCTTCATGGTTTATTATGATCTATTTCGTAGTAGTTTTACTTCTACCGTATATTCTTGAAAGAGTATTGTTAAGCAAATGTGCAAATATAATATTTTATTGATTAGTATTTAATATCAGGATTCTTTTAGCAAACTTTTTAATAGTAACTGTAAAATTTAAATTTGGTCATACATATGTCCTCACCTTGGCTGGTTTTATTTGGGAAATATAATTGTATTATTCTTCTTAAAATTCATGATAATTACTCATCTACCCTCCATCATGGAATACAGATTTTTGCCATGCCTGTGTTTGATATGATCGAAACAGTTCTGGTAAAGAAACTTCATTTCCCACCAGGCTTGACTCTCCGCTTGATTGCTAGGAGTGTCTATGTTGGTAATGTCTAACACATTCAACCAAAATCTATTATTTATCTAATTTATTAATTGATGCTCCAAGTTATGATACACTTACTGACATTATTCCATTAATTTATTCAGCTCTTACCATGATTATTGCAATCTGCGTCCCCTTCTTTGGTGGCTTGCTTGGGTTCTTTGGAGGATTTGCCTTTGCCCCAACTACATATTTTGTATGCCTGGCTTCATCTTTCTTTCAAATTTTGCAGTATAATTAATGCAAATTAACATTTACGAATGCATGAATTCTCGCAGCTCCCTTGCATCATGTGGCTCGCCATCAAGAGGCCTAAAAAATTTGGCATATCCTGGTTCATCAACTGGGTGAGAACTCTCTCTCTCTCTCTCTCTCTCTCTCTGAAGTCATAGTGCTCACAGACATCGAACTTGGGAGCGTAAACGTGTAAAGTCAAGCTCGAGCCACCCCCAACTTGACCTTGAGCGTGACTAATCAATTGAGTTCAAGCACAAGCTCGAGCTTAATTATACGATTTCAATTCCTGACATTTTTATTATGAAAGAGAGAAAATAATATTAATTCTAGTTAGCATTATAATAAAATGACAAACAAAATGAACATTTAGTAGATAATTAAGAAGAAATCACTTGATATAAAATACAAAATATCATTTTTGAAATATTTTATATTTTTTATCGCTTATTTTTTACACGAGCTAGTAACTCTAGTCGAGGCTGGTTCGAGCTTGGCTTTTTTGCTCATCGAGCGAGCTTGGCTTTTTAGCTCATCGAGCTCAATTCACAAGCCACTTATGAAGTTGATCAAGTTGAGCCCAAGCCTTCTCACGAGCCAGTTTGGCTCATTTAACACACCTAGTCACTGAACCATGTTCAACTTTACCCAGTAAGCTGATTTCATTTATTCTGAATGTTGCACAGATCTGCATCATTCTGGGAGTAATGCTGATGGTTCTAGCTCCAATTGGAGGGCTCAGATCAATCATCCTCAGTGCCAGAAAGTACAAGTTCTTCTCTTGACCTCCCCCTCCATCAAACTCATAGCAATATTATTACGCATGGTTCTTCCTACGCGTCGCCTTTGCGTATTCCAACCTACTCATCTGTATAATAAACCACAAGTACGCTACGCCAAGTTGTTTAAGTTGTCTCTTAATAATCATCCACTAGGAGTGCCATTGCTAGCCAAGCTGCATAGCCTAGTTATGTTTCCTCATTTATTTGTGTTCATTAGGCCATTTTTTATACCGTGGTTAATGTTAGGGGCTCTCAGGCTCACTGAAGCAATTTTAAGTTGGTATAAAAACTTTTATTCTACTTTAAAGATGGCATAGTCATGCATGTAATTAAGATAACATGATTGTTTTCATCTTTTAAGTTTGTGTGTCGTATGTTATTGGATCTGTTCTGCATTTTTTATCTGGTTGTACTACTTTCAATAATAATTTCAGATGTTCTCTCTGGTGGGTCATGCTTTATATTTTTTTGGTGAATCTTATTAATTTTTATATTTGCACTTATCTGTGGTTTTGTTACAAGAATAATAATATTTTCTCTGTGTAATTAGGGTTGTCAAAAAGGCTCGTTGTTCACGAACACCTCGTGTTCAGCTCGTTAAGAAGCTCGTGTTTGGCTTGTTTACTAAGTTAACAAGCCAAACACGAACAAATATTTGTTTGTAAGTGTTCGGCTCGTTTTGGGCTCGAAATACTACTAATCGATTATATATATATCTTTGATGAGTAGTATTTTAAAAAAAATTAATTGACTAAAAGGCTACAAAGATTTATAATCAATTAAAAGAATTAATGAAAAAAATATATAATAAGGCCAACTATTAAATTAAATTCAAATGATGTTTTAAATTTTGCTCCAATCCTTAACATCTTATGGCTACTTGATTAGAGTTGTCAAAACAACACTTTGTTCGTGAACGACTTGTGTTCGGTTCGCTAAGCAAACGAGCCAAACACGAACACACTTTTTTAGCTCGAAATATAAACAAGCAGAACACGAGCTGAGCCTAGGCCCGCCCGTGTTCGGCTTGTTTTACACCCCTATGTATAATAAAACAAAATAACATGGCAACAATTGGGCTTTTTTATTTTATTTTAAAAATATATTTATTTCGTGTTTTTTTTTTTTACATAGTTTTTTTTATTTAATAATAAAACATATTTTAACACATCAAATATATTTTATTTCAATTAAAAATATTGACAAATGTTTAATTTTAAGGATTTTTTTATCAGTAAATTTTCCTATGAATGATGAAAGTTCTTAGTCATAATTCATCCATTGGGCCTGGAAAAACAATCAACGGCTTAAGAAAAGGGGGCTGAGTTGTTAAGTTTTGACTCTTAACAAATTTAAAATTTTCATGATAATATTTAGGAGGATTTATGTAATTTCAATCCAAAACTTCGCATTTCACATATCTAATAATTCAAAAATTATATTTAAATAGTTAACACTTCAAATTATAGAAGGAAATTTACATGTCTAGCACACAATTCTTTTGTATTTACATAGCTAATGCCTAAATTTTCATATTTACATAGAATTTTAGTGAATTAAACATATGCATGAAAAGGGTATCATTTTTAAAAAGTGGCAATAGCATTATTTTTCGAGTGGCGTGTGTAAATATGAAAAATTAGGTGTGAGATATAAATACATGAGAATTGTGTGCTATGTATGCAAATACAAACATTTTTATCGGGCCACGTAAAATCTTGGCTTCATAGATGAGTCAACCTTTAAAAGTTTTTATTCATCTTTTGACCTCCTACTTATAGTGGCCTAATTGTACAATTATAGAGATGAGGTAATGGTTATAGAAACCACCCTAAATGCAATTAATAAGCTCATTTGATATCTGTTTTACATTAAAATCTAAATGTATTACAACAACTATCACTCGGTGGACACTTGAGTTCGACCGACCGAGGCTCCTGAAGGTTGCTCTCATCGAGATAAAACAATCGGTCGACTTGTTCTGACAAATCGACCCTACGAGAAGCTTAGGTGGTTGGGGCCGTTCGTAAGGTTTGCCTACTGGATTCATCGACATCACATGTCGGTTGGCTTGATCGAGCATTTGATCATCAGATGGGCTGGTCTAGCTTATGCTCTAGACACTTATATTATCCAGTCATCATGCTTAGTCGTTCGATTCCTTTGAGATTCGTGCCTGCAGTTTTGATGCATACAATATATATATATATATATATATATATAAGGCTATACATGAGATAATAATTTTTTATAAAATGGAGAAATGGGAGAGGAGGAAGTAGGCTCATCCTTATAGTTTCTTAGAGCTTGACAAGTACTGTTGAGAGAGGAAGATGACAAGGAGGAATAAGGATGAGAGCGAAATGCACCACAAGAGTTTGGCATTAGCTAACGGTCAAATAAAGAAGTAAAGGGACTGAAAGATTCGGAGGAAAGGGTCAGCCATATGTACATTAAGGATAACAATATCATAATCAGCTCTAATTGACGCTTGAAAGCCAAACAACATCAAATGCAAAGTGAATAATCATTGATAAATGAGATTAAAAAAAACATTAATATCCACGATGGCCTGGAGCAGTGCCAAGATTTCCTCCTTTATGCTAGAGGTTATAGTTTTAATATCTTCCTTATATTATTTTTTTTGTTGATAAAGGGGAGAAGATATGTTGTGATGTGATGCATAAATTCAAGATAGATAGTATCCAAGTTATTTTATTTACCCCCACACAAACTAATCTCTAACTTATTTATCTAGCCCATTTTATCTATATATGTATTTACTAAAAATGCAAGCTCACTTTGCACCTCAATCCATGTAATTAAGCAACATAGTAATCAATCCATGACTCATGCAATATTGCAGCAGCCATGGCAATAATAAGCCTAGCTGCCATGAAAAAAATAGCTGCAAGCCTCAAAATGATAATGCATGCAACAGGATACTTTCATGAATGCATACCTTTTCCTACCCAAAATGCAAACATAAGCCTAGCTGCCATGAAAAGAGCCGGGGATAAATGCAATTGGCCCTCAAAAGTAGTCCATCTAACCCATAGGTCCATCCCTATAAAATATAACAGTCAAGCATTTTGACAGGACAACTTTGTTAAAATGTCATGGTGACCTTAATAAATGTGAAATAAACTAGGCTTTCGGAGCAAAATTGAGGACGAGTTGCTTGAAGGCCTCTCCTAATGAATTTCTCTTCATCTGAAATACTTTATTAATCTTCACCATACTCTAAATCACTGTTAAAAATAAACCATTCATTAGTAAGAGCTAAGTTCAAGTTTCCATGGATCCATAAAGAGACCAGTACATTATTCAGAGTAGATAGTTATCCTAATGTAGCTCCCCTATCATTGCATAAAAAAGACAAATTCATTTTATTAAAGTAAAATAAAACTCTAGTTCCAATATCATTTTTGGTTTGGTTTGAGTTTAGAATCCTGAATGATCTAACTCTTTTGGGTTAGGTTCGATTTAACATGCAAAACAAAAAATGACATAAACCTGACCACAATTTAACACGTGCACCTTTTATGCATTTTATTAAACGGGTCACATGGGTTAGGATTTGGATCAATTGGGTTGAAGGCGAGTGAATTTTTGGTTAGATATTATGATTCGTTTAATTAACGGAATGAGTTTGACTCATGCATATTTGAGTTGTTCAAATTTAGGTCAAACCCGAACCTGACCCGTTAAACCAAATTGGCACCTCTACTATTAACAAGTTACCCAAATGAGTATTTCATATCATAATAGATGCAACATGTCAGTGGATCAACAAAACAGAGAACAAAAAAATAAACCAAAATCTCTATCAAATTTGTCCAACTCGAAATTTTTTGTTTATAATCAATTTACCATATGATATTTCATCAAATAGAACGTACATGGTATCCTGCTTCCTACAAAGTATTCCCAACATCATCACAAGATAATTAGTCATGCTAGTGAATGAAATATCTTTGAAAATATAGTTGGTAATGGAAACAATCTCATCATCCAAAAAGCATAAAAAATGAGACAAACTTTCTACTGTGTTGCATGTAAATTCAAAAGAAGATGGAAAGATAGAATAAACTCGACACCTTCTGGCTGTTGATCATTAATCATCGACGATTCAAGACTTTCGTCAACATTGTTAGGCTCATTCAATCTATCACTTGCATTCAACAAGGAAGTCATCATAAATCCCTACAATCACACGCCAACAACTAAGGCTTCATTTAGGGCAGCTTCTTCGCTGCAGCGACGTTTTGAAAACGCCACATCACTATTTGGAAATTGCATTTGAGCAGCTTATCCAAAAACATAATTGGTTTTTTACACTAAATGCGGAACGCAGGTCGAATCCCGCAGTTCTTGTTTCCAGATAAGCTACTTATATGGATAAATACAAGCTGCCCCAAACGCACCATAAATCAACATAAACACTATTGAATTTCACGCTCAACTAAATATAAAAAACAATTTCACCTAGACTAATGTATTACAGAACTTCAAAAAAGGGCATTCATTTATAACTCCATATTTAAATTAGTGGTGATTATCCAAAAAAATTAGAAAATTAGATAAAATTAAGATTTTATAGTCAATAAAATTAAAATTAAAATATTATTAATTCAGTAACTTTATATTTTTAAAATAAATATTAAAACAAAACTCACGCTACATTTACCCTTTTCCCACCCGAAACCCTTGCCGCTAAAAAACAAACTCCACCGCCGAGTCTGCCCTCGTCTCGGGTAAGGGGCTACTCTGCACTCTCTTATTCTTCCCGCCATTTTTTCATCTTCCATCCAACGCTCGCTGCAGAGACAGGAACCCTATCCGCCATGGATACAGAGATCAAAGCTGAGTTCGAGAAGGCCGGTTTTTCTCTCGTCGAGGCGGACGAGATCCTTCAGAAATGTAATTCATGTAAAATATGGAAGCAGCTCAAAACAAGCCAAAAATGAATGTTATTATGTTAGTCAAGCATAATGCAGTTGCTTGTAGCTTGTGTTGTACATTGATCATGCCATCCATTCAATACACACAGTATGCTTGTTGTAGAGTCTTGTAGAGTGTCAGTAAACTGCTTAGCACATATTAAATGAAAGGGGGGTTTACATATATACCACCCGGCTCCTATCTATTTACATATCTAACACTTAAACTTTACATTTTTACATTTACGCCGCCCAAATCTTTCATATCACCTATAAAAATATGTCACTGTTTTAAGTATTAAAAGGTGAAATATGCCTTTTCATGAATCGGTAAAGTGGCATATATATATATATATATGTAAAAATTGAAGTTTAGGTATGTTAGATTTGTAAATGCATAGTCATTGAATGGCATGCATGTAAACCTTCCTAAACTCTTTTTTGTTCTTTTTATCGAGTCATATTGAATTAATAAGAAAGACTGACAAATCCTCCTTTTATTACTTTTTCCTGTATAGTTTTTTTTATTATTTAATTTAAGGAAAAGGACCAAAAATGCTTCAGTTTATATCATATATAGTAATTAATCTAATGGAAAGGATGCAACTTTTTATCATTTTCATGCATTTATCAGTCATATAACAACCTGGCATCGTCTTAAAATTTTGGGATAATTACATACAGATCAAAATTTATAAATTAAATACCTGGGTGATCTTTTTGAACTACTGAACCAGTATGTTTGCTCGTGCCACAGTCAAACTATTGAGAATTTGATAAAAAAAAAGAAACATGTGTGTTGGGATTTTAACACGAATCTTGATATCTGAGTGAGAATTTGAAAAATGGATGAATGAGGGTGGTTGATTTGTAAATATCAATGTTTCGGGTGGTCTGTATGTAATTGCTGCATCACTAATGCCTTGGGTCAAATGAAATAGATGAAGGGAGTCAAGGATGCATTCATTGATTTTCTGTCAACATTAATTGTAAATAAAAGGAAAAAAAGCCTCATTTGCATGTATAGCTCCATTTGTAAATGTGAAAACTTCCAGAGTACCGGTGCATGTAAGTGTTATTCACTCCAAAGCTGACTAGTTCCAAATACTTGATGCTTGCAGGTAGTTAAAGATCTACTGGAAACATTCAACATCGGCGAAACCAGAGACAATCGAGGCAACACGGCACTGCATATTGCAGCATTTAGAGGGCATCTACCAGTCATCGAGGCTTTGATCTCCGCATCACCATCATCGTCTCAATTGAAAAACAACGATGGCGATACTTTCCTTCACATGGTGGTGGCATGTTTTCAAATGCCTGGATTTCGTCTCCTTGACAAGCAGATGGAGCTGGTGCGACGATTAATGTCTATCAACATCATAAACATTCAAAACGTCATCAACATACAGAACAACAATGGAAGGACAGCTCTCCATGTTGCCGTGATTGGCGACGCTTTGCACTCTGATCTAGTTGAGCTTCTTATGACCATTCCCTCTATCGACATTAATGTTCAGGATATCGACGGCATGACTCCGCTTGACCTGCTCAGCCGACGGGCTTGCTCTGCCACGTCAAATTTACTGATTAGAAAATTTGTGTCTTTTGGAGGGATATCGAATTTGAAGAACCCCAGGATTAAATCTGTGATGACTTCACAGTCGAAAATGGAATCTGGCATTGGATGCAGCCCAGGAACCTCCTTCAGGATCACAGATTCAGAGATTATCTTATACAGTGAAATTGAAGCAGCTGAGGCCAGTGGGAGGCTAAGCTCATGCTCCAGTGTCAGCTGGAGCGAGAATGAGGGCAATTCAAACAAGAAGAAGCCTTTAAGTTCTCTTGATACTGCAGCAAGAAAGCTCAGGACTCTACTTACATTGTCGCGACATAAAAAGAAGTTTGTTGATGACTGTGATTCGATGAATTCTGTAACAAAATGGAGTGAACGAGAGGAGATTCCGACGCCCCTCCGGCAAACTTACACAAATGGAGCATCTTACCTCATGAATAATAAGCGGACGGTTGCAGTGAGGACATCCACGCCTAGCCCAGCTACAAAGAAGTTTTCTATGAGTTTAATGAAGGGAGTCTTCCAGGAAAGACCACAGTCAGCTCCTTGTTCACAACCTCAAACTCCGGTCAGCCCATTCTCTTGCTCGCGGGTCTCATCGCCATTGTCAGAGAAGCAGAAGGTTGTTTATGTTGACAATGAGAATGTCAAAAAAAGTGCAGTCAAACACGTCGGTTATGGTCACATTGTGAGGAGTTCATCAAAGTTATCTGGTTTAGTGAATTCAAAGCTTACGAACAAATTCTTTTGTGTTGAGGCAAATGGTTTGGAAGTGCAGAGCTTATCAACCAGGAGCCATAGCTGCTGTGTTCCTCCAGTGGGTAGATGAAGCAATCGAAAATGGATTGTTTGTACTTGGGGTGAAATTTGCAAAGCTAGTTTGGAGCCATGCATGGACAAAGGTTTTTTTTTTTCATTTTTTACGAAGCTGAAAATGAAAGGTAAATGTAGAGGCTTAGGTAAATGTAAAAGGTAAATGTAAAGGCTTTTTGAGTGAGAATTTGCATTTTCTTTAGAAAGTTGACTTCCAACTCCTGAAATTTTGGAAGTCATTCTTGGTTTTTTTGTATTTATTCTCTTCTCATCTATGGACTTCCTGACCATGAATTTGAAGGTTTCGTGGAGTTGACTTAATTGGAGTGTGTCTTGTGCAAAATAATACCGAGAACAACTTCACACAACAAGAGAACAATTACAATGTGATATATGTGGTTCGGTGCAAATTCACCTACATCCACGTAGGGAGGAGGGAAAAATAAGTCGAATTAAGGCCAAAACTCAACACACCCCAAAATCTTCATAATTCCTTCTATAAATAAGAGAGGATTGTGACATATAAATTAAAACTATTTCAAATCTTAAAAAGATCATATAATTAGATCTCGTATCAATATTCCTAATATACACGATTCATAATTTACAATCATTAGATTTAATACTTTTCCTTACAATCTCCATATCATCTCCAATTTCCAAATAAGTGGGGATGACCAAAATGAGCACTAGCACCACAATGACCGCAGCAACACGGTTGCCTACATACTCGCTTTTGAAAGGATCAAACCTCGCATAGTTCTTCAAAATGCTCAAATGAAAAATCAATCATGAGCTCGAATATTCACCACTCTTCTACATGATGTGAACTTCTGGACCGGTAGTTCATTTGGCAGCATGTCTGTTGAATTCTCCTTCGTACCTGTATTTAATAAAACATTTTCATCATCAATCAAGTTTCAAATAAAATGGTACATTGCATCAATGTACTTGATACAAACATGATGAGCTGATAGGAAATTCTCTATGATATCTAAAACATTTCTAACACCAGTCAGTTCTCTCATAGTACCATTATACATTATGATAAAGATGTTGTCTACACCAATTGTATGATAAGCTTGATCGTTGCTTGTACTCGAACTTCTTATACGTACATAACCACTCTCAATGAGAACAAATGTGATTGGTATCACCTGTGTCCAGAATTCGGCACAAATCATCTACATGCAAACTGTGCAAAATTGTAGATAATGATACATCTGAATTCTCTTCGTCTCTTTTTTTCATAATAAGATTGACTTTCACCTTAGAGGAAATTCTCTTTCTCTTCTTTTTCAATTTCAGAGAATCCTTTTTTCAATCATCGGTCTCTAAACAAAAAAACACGTTGATTTTTTTCCTTAATTATGCCCATGAGACTTGTGCTTTTGAAAAATAATGTCTCTGTCATACTTCTTTACCCAATTCTTCTTTTTCTTAGATTTATCACGTTGGAGTGTAAGTGTCTCAATCGACTCCATCTTTGTAAACTATTTGTCTTTTCAACAGAACTCTTGGTTCTATAATTTTGTGCTCACGTCACCATAATTCAAGATTTCATTTTCATGAATGAGTATTATCCTGAAATTTTCTTACTCGTTCCAGAATGAATTTAGTAAAAGATGTGTCTTATTTTCATCTCCAAATTTCTCATCCATATTTAACAGATCAACCAAAAATTTTGTAAAATCATTCAAATGCTCATCAATAATAATCCAACATCTCATCTAAAACCTATAAAGTCGACGTTTTATATGGAGACGATTCTCCACACTTCATTATCAAGAAATTCTTTTATATTCAAAGAGTACAACACATCCGTCACCTCACATCACAACATGCCAAAGTTTTGTTTGCCTTCAAATTTTATAGTCTCGTTCTTGAAGGGGTGTGTAATTACCTGATGAATCGACGTATTTTTCACCATTGTGGTGGATATTAAAGTAACCACATACTATAATCAATGGCTCTACCAGATCTCATAGCCCATCTTTTTTCAATCTTTTTGTCTAGCATTTGTAACTTTACCAAAATCGCAGGTAGTCGTCATCGGAATCGTTGATCGAACTTTAATACCAATTGTTGTGCAAAACAATGTAGGAAACAAATTCACATAACAAATAAATAACCAAACACAGTGTGATTTACGTGGTTTGGCCTAGATATTGGTTTCCCAGGCCTCAAAGGGCCATGATGCGACTGTGAGATGCAGTGCATGTGGAGGCTGGTGAGGTACTGGACTAAATACCTGGCAATGATGGCATCGCTTAGCTTACTCCATGTAATCAAGGGTCATCGAAGGCCATCAATATCCGAGGCTGTTAATCTTGATTTTCATCTTGGGAGACAAAACTTAGAACTAATTCCTCTAACACAAACCTAGGAGATTGATAGAAAAACAAAAACAAGGGTTTTAGAAAAGTTCTCATCGCCGTGAAGGTTGACGGAATGTTCTCTTTGCTTGCTGTTGTTCCTACCTTGTTAAGATGAAACTCTCTTTCTTCCTTAGGAGTGATAAAGTTCTCATTCCTCAATGATGCCACTCATCCAAAGAAACTCCCTCACATACTAAAGGAAATTGGTAAAGGAGAAAGAAGAAGATGTGCAACAGAGATTTTGATGGAAGGAAAAGATGAAGTTTTGAGGAATGAGATGAGAGAAGGGGAAGAAGCTTCCACCTTCACCTGCACAAGCCCTTCTTCACGTCAAGCCGAAGGAACTCTAATCAAGCCCCAAGAACTTCCCAAGAAGCCCAACAAAAAGTAACTCTTCAAGCCAAAAAGAAGTCCAGAGAACTTAACACAGTAGCCAACCAAGGAGAAAACCAAGGAGATAGCAAAATACCAGGATAAAAAGAAGTCTAGGAGAGCAAAAAAGCCAGCGAAGAACTCCAACCAGGAGAGAAGCTTACCTTGGTTACTTCTTCCTTTTTTTTGGCTGAAAATTGCTTGCCCTTTTCTCTCAAATTTCTCCAAGTGTCCAATGAAATGGCCACCTCATCCACTCTCTTGCTTACCCATGAAAATCTTCCTTTTATTCCAAAAGATCTGCACTTTTCCACTGCATGGGGAGTTATTTCGGGCAAGATTCGGCAAATAACCTGAGGAGAAATCAGGTTCTGAAAACATTCTGGCGTTGAGGCGCCAGTCTGGCGTTGAGGCGCCATCGGACGCCCACTTTCAGTGCTCTCAGATTTGAGACTGTTTTGGAACTGTTTCAGCTGTCTATTTTTTTGGTTTCTTGATTTTGTGGCCCAAAGACCAACGCCTACTTTTTAGGCTCTCGGTTTTAAGGCCCTTGAAGGCTATTTTGGGTGCCTAGGCACCTGGGACTAGTGTTTAGGTGCCTGCCTGGACCGATAAACCTCGATTTTCATGAAATTTTTTTGATATTATCAATTTGTAATGCATGGGAGACTATGTATGATTAAAATTGTGTCCCATAACTTCAAAAATGAACATTTTTATAGGCCTTATGTAGAAGACATAAATGTCAACGACGCCCCAATTCACAGTGCGGGCGTACCACCCAAACCCTGATTTTTTTAAAAACATGCGTGAGAGGGTTTTATGGATCCCTCGAACCACTGGAAGCTACGTATAAACGTTACATGGTCCCGTAACATTTGAAAAGACACCCAACATGGGTGACATCAAAAATTGATGCCAACACCCACCAAGCCAAGAGATTCAAGCCAAATGAGCCAAGTCAACTTGGTCAAAGCCAGCCAAGTTCAAATGTTTGCAAGAAAATGACTAATTGACCAAAATAAAAGTCATTCGTCCGGAAACAAGTCAGGATGGTGTCCATAACGTCAACTACAGGAAATCCAACTTGACGCAATGATCTATCATGCAGTATAACGAACCCAATGGATGAGTTGTTTTCCATAAAGCATCTCACTTCAAGAAACCTGCAAAATAGCATCAATATATACGTCTGAAAATTTTTGAAAGTAAAACTAGCATCGGATTCCGTCCGACTTACGACGAACTTAGACGTTAATTATCCAATTAGGCCAAAAGACTTTTTGCTAGAGATTGTAGCCATCCCGACGAGGTTAGCCGACCGAGTCCTACCGACCAAATTTAGGCGATCGAGCTAACTCAGTCGAGCCAAGCTAATTATGCTTAACCAGCAAGGCCAGAAGGCTTCTAACGATTAGTTGTTGCTTATAAAGTATCAGAAATATCCTAATATATACCCTCTCTAAATGGGGGTAATATTATAATATCACTATTGCACTAAATCATTCATAAATAGAGGAAACATTTAATAAAGATGCACATGTTTTTTACTGTTAATCTATCTATCTCTTCTTATGTACACTCTATTTCTTGAGTATGATTCGAATAAATAAATATATATATATTGTAACAGACATTATTATACTTGATAAGTCTATAATGTTTTTGCTTCAAAACTTATTTTAATATATTATTCGTCAGATTAGTAAATGGGCACCTAACTCGGGCCTATAAATAGCCAAATTAGATGACTTCATAATGACGGCCCAGACTTGACGCCTATTTTTACGCAAATGACATATGAGTGAAAACAAAATAGAGATTTCGTAAGGCCTAGATATCCTGCCACCCAAAACCCTCCTCCAACCATCCAAAACAAATTTCATTTATTATATCAAACAGACGGTCCCCCATTCACCACGTGTCATTATTTCGGAATCTTTACCCTACCAATCCGCGGATTCCACCAAAGATTCAGAATCCCTGCCATGAACCCAAGGACCCGATTCTATTATCGGAAACTCCAGTGCGGCGGAGCTCTAAAAATGGAGTCCCTCTTCCGCTACATAAACAGGACCGCAGACAGGTCTTACGGCACTGGGGTAACGGGGAACAAGAGGTCTTCTTCTTCTTCTTAATCAATCGATCGAATTCATTGCTGTCGGATTTGATCGAGGTTGAAATGGGGCGGGATAATGTGGAGACGAACGGGGAGCGGCATAAGGTTCTTGATGATTGGCTTCCGATTACCTCGTCGAGGAATGCTAAATGGTGGTACTCGGCTTTTCACAATGTGACGGCTATGGTGGGGGCTGGTGTTTTCAGCTTGCCCTTTGCGATGTCGCATCTTGGATGGTAATGCTTGTCTGATTTCTAGCCTTTTTGTTTAGATTGATTAGGTTTGTGGTTTTTGGGTGGATATGTGCATTCAGATTTTGAGATTTGATAGTGATGAATAATTATCTGTTTTTTATGGATGGAAGTTTTTGTTTCTGAAATTTATTTCTTATATTTCTATTGATGATCGTAGTCAAAATGCAAAAATGGATCTTCTTAGAAGTAATATGATCGATTTTAAAGAGGCGATCCTTAGATTCGTGAAATAAAGGGATGAAATTTGTTCTAAGTTGTCGTTTACCGATATGGTTTGTCGATCAGAATTGTATATTGATGGGCTACATGTTACATGTCACTTATGGAGCTAAAAAATGTTATCATATGCTTTTTCCTATTATTTCTTAGTTTTTTGTGTGAGATATCTTTATGTTGCATTTTATTTTGATGGAAATAATATGAAATCAAAAATAAAAAGGGAATGTTTTAATAAAAAGACTATTTTTATGGATTGTTCTTTTAAGGTATGATTGCCACGTTTATGACATTTTGTTTTCTGAATTCTCTTGTTCAAAAAACTAAAAAGTTATCAGAGCATATGATGAGGTTAGAAGCTCGTGATCAAAATTTTAGTCATTTTTTGAATGAAAAAGGTAGGAAGAGAACTTTGCTAAAAGAAAAAAAAAAGTAGAATTACATTGTTCCCCAATATTTCTACTTTATTTTTTGGAATTATCTTTGTTATTTCTATAAACAAAAATCATTTCGCATCACATCTACTTTGAGCCTACTCTTCAATTTAGTGCCTTTGTACAATGCTATAATCCTATAATATTTCATTTTGCTCAAACATTCAATGTAATTGATTCTCACTTCTTTGACATGAAGAGGGTTTACTTCTCATTAGAGAAACAGGCTTTTCATTAATTTTATATTAGTTTTATTTATTATTAATCAATCAAATGAAATCGAGCAACTAATCACTCAAATAGAAATATTTTCTTCAACGTCATCCAAACTGATGCCTTTAACTCATAATCCTTAGCAAAAATTGTGCATGCATCACTAATCCCTTCGATCTTGCAGGGGTCCTGGAATCACCGTGCTAATTCTGTCATGGGTGATCACCCTCTACACTCTGTGGCAAATGGTAGAGATGCATGAAATGCCCGATAGCGTGCCGGGAAAACGTTTCGACCGTTACCATGAGCTTGGACAGCATGCTTTCGGTGACAAACTCGGGCTTTGGATAGTTGTTCCCCAGCAGCTTATAGTCGAAGTTGGGGTTGATATTGTTTACATGGTCACCGGTGGCAAATCACTAAAAAAGTTCCATGAGCTTGTGTGCCCAGGCTGCAGTCACATTAAGCTATCTTACTTTATCATGATATTCGCTTCTGTTCACTTTGTTCTTGCCCAGCTTCCTAACTTCAACTCAATTTCCGGTGTCTCCTTGGCCGCTGCCGTCATGTCTCTCAGGTTTCCGATTACCACATGTTTGAAAAAAATCTTGTTTTGGTTTTCATTTTTTTCTTTTCTTTTAAAAAAACATGTTTTTTAGTGTCTTTTTCACATGTTATTATTTTTTTTGTTTCTAATCACAGATTAACATATTTTTAAAAACACTCAATCAAATTTTTAAGTATTGTGAGTATTTTTAAAAGAATTATACTTCGAGTGGCCATTCAGGATCACTTTTATTATTATTATTATTATTTTTTTTTTTTTGTAATGTTTTGATTTAAAATAAAATATGTTTGGCTATTTTATTAAAATGTAATTGTTTGTAAAAACACTTAAAATACCTATTAGTCGTTTTGAGTGTTTAAAAAAATATGTTAAGTAGTTTTTAGAAATAAAAAATAAAATATATAAAAATCACACTAAACAAACAGGCTTTAAAAAATAAAAGATAATATAAAACCAAAAACAAAAAAATAAAATTGATCCTAAATAAGCCATAATCAAATAGCCAAATAAATTTTGTTTCAAATTAACACTCGAGCAAAATGACATAAAAATAAAAAAATAAAAAACAGAAAACAGGAGTGATCCCAAACAAATCCCTTATTTTTGATGCCATTCTAAGCTCTCCATCATAACATTTTCTTAAGAATTCATCATTTAACTTCTACCGATCTTTTATTCAAACCATGAGCAGCTATTCAACGGTTGCTTGGGCTGCATCTGGAGCGAAAGGCTTGCAGCCAGAAGTGGACTATAGCTTGACTGGCAAGAACACTACTGAAAACGTTTTCAATTTTTTTACTGCGTTGGGAGATGTTGCTTTTGCCTATGCAGGGCACAATGTTGTACTAGAGATCCAAGCAACCATCCCTTCCTCACCTGAAAGGCTATCCAAAAAGCCTATGTGGAAGGGTGTCATTGTTGCCTATATTATTGTTGCAATCTGCTACTTCCCAGTTGCTTTAGTTGGGTATTATATCTTCGGTAATTCCGTCGATGACAACATTCTTATCACCCTTGAGAAGCCCAGGTGGCTGATTGCTGCGGCGAATATGTTTGTTGTGATCCATGTTGTGGGGAGCTATCAGGTTAGTTCTTCATGGTTTATTATGATCTATTTCGTAGTAGTTTTACTTCTACCGTATATTCTTGAAAGAGTATTGTTAAGCAAATGTGCAAATATAATATTTTATTGATTAGTATTTAATATCAGGATTCTTTTAGCACACTTTTTAATAGTAAATGTCAAATTTAAATTTGGCCATACATATGTCCTCACCTTGGCTATGGTTTTATTTGGGAAGTATAATTGTATTATTCTTCTTAAAATTCATGATAATTACTCATCTACCCTCCATCATGGAATACAGATTTTTGCCATGCCTGTGTTTGATATGATCGAAACAGTTCTGGTAAAGAAACTTCATTTCCCACCAGGCTTGACTCTCCGCTTGATTGCTAGGAGTGTCTATGTTGGTAATGTCTAACACATTCAACCAAAATCTATTATTTATCTAATTTATTAATTGATGCTCCAAGTTATGATACACTTACTGACATTATTCCATTAATTTATTCAGCTCTTACCATGATTATTGCAATCTGCGTCCCCTTCTTTGGTGGCTTGCTTGGGTTCTTTGGAGGATTTGCCTTTGCCCCAACTACATATTTTGTATGCCTGGCTTCATCTTTCTTTCAAATTTTGCAGTATAATTAATGCAAATTAACATTTACGAATGCATGAATTCTCGCAGCTCCCTTGCATCATGTGGCTCGCCATCAAGAGGCCTAAAAAATTTGGCATATCCTGGTTCATCAACTGGGTGAGAACTCTCTCTCTCTCTCTCTCTCTCTAAAGTCATAGTGCTCACAGACATCGAACTTGGGAGCGTAAATATGTAAAGTCTAGCTCGAGCCACCCTCAACTTGACCTTGAGCGTGATTAATCAATTGAGTTCAAGCACAAGCTCGAGCTTAATTATACGATTTCAATTCCTGACATTTTTATTATGAAAGAGAGAAAATAATATTAATTCAAGTTAGTATTATAATAAAATGACAAACAAAATGAACATTTAGTAGATAATTAAGAAGAAATCACTAGATATAAAATACAAAATATTATTTTTGAAATATTTTTTAATAATTTAAGGAAAAATATTAAATTTTACCCTTTTTGTATATTTTTTATCGCTTATTTTTTACACGAGCTAGTAACTCTAGTCGAGGCTGGTTTGAGCTTGGCTTTTTAGCTCATCGAGCTCAATTCATAAGCCACTTATGAAGTTGAGCCCGAGCCTTCTCACGAGTCAGTTTGGCTCATTTAACACACCCAGTCACTGAACCATGTTCAAGTTTACCTAGTAAACTGATTTCATTTATTCTGAATGTTGCACAGATCTGCATCATTCTGGGAGTAATGCTGATGGTTCTAGCTCCAATTGGAGGGCTCAGATCAATCATCCTCAGTGCCAGAAAGTACAAGTTCTTCTCTTGACCTCCCCCTCCATCAAACTCATAGCAATATTATTACGCATGGTTCTTCCTACGCGTCGCCTTTGCGTATTCCAACCTACTCATCTGTATAATAAACCACAAGTACGCTACGCCAAGTTGTTTAAGTTGTCTCTTAATAATCATCCACTAGGAGTGCCATTGCTAGCCAAGCTGCATAGCCTAGTTATGTTTCCTCATTTATTTGTGTTCATTAGGCCATTTTTTATACCGTGGTTAATGTTAGGGGCTCTCAGGCTCACTGAAGCAATTTTAAGTTGGTATAAAAACTTTTATTCTACTTTAAAGATGGCATAGTCATGCATGTAATTAAGATAACATGATTGTTTTCATCTTTTAAGTATGTGTGTCGTATGTTATTGGATCTATTCTGCATTTTTTATCTGGTTGTAGTACTTTCAATAGTAATTTCAGATGTTCTCTCTGGTGGGTCATGTTTTTCTTTTTTTTGGTGAATCTTAATTTTTGTATTTGCGCTTATCTGTGGTTTTGTTACGAGAATAATACTATTTTCTCTGTGTAATAAAACAAAATAACATTGCATATATTTTATTTCGTGTATTTTTTTTACATAATTTTTTTTATTTAATAATAAAACATATTTCAACACATCAAATATATTTTATTTCAAATAAAAATATTGAGAAATGTTTAATTTTAAGTAATTTTTATCAGTAAATTTTTCCTATGAATGATAAAAGTTCTTAGTCATAATTCATCCATTGGGCCTGGAAAAACAATCAACGGCTTAAAAAAAGGGGGCTGATTGTTAAATTTTGACTCTTAACAAATATAAAATTTTCATGATAATATTTAGGAGGATTTATGTAATTTCAATCCAAAATTTCGCATTTCACATATTTAATAATTCAAAAATTATATTAAAATAGTTAACACTTCAAATTATAGAAGGAAATTTACATGTCTAGCACACAATTCTTTTGTATTTACATAGCTCATGCCTAAATTTTCATATTTACATAGAATTTTAGTGAATTAAACATATGCATGAAAAGGGTATCATTTTTAAAAAGTGGCAATAGCATTATTTTTCGAGTGGCGTGTGTAAATATGAAAATTTAGGTGTGAGATATAAATACATGAGAATTGTGTGCTATGTATGCAAATACAAACATTTTTATCGGGCCACGTAAAATCTTGGCTTCATAGATGAGTCAACCTTCAAAAGTTTTTATTCATCTTTTGACCTCCTACTTATAGTGGCCTAATTGTACAATTATAGAGATGAGGTAATGGTTATAGAAACCACCCTAAATGCAATTAATATGCTCATTTGATATCTGATTTACATTAAAATCTAAATGTATTACAACAACTATCACTCGGTGGACACTTGAGTTCGACCGACCGAGGCTCCTGAAGGTTGCTCTCATCGAGATAAAACAATCGGTCGACTTGTTCTGACAAATCGACCCTACGAGAAGCTTAGGTGGTTGGGGCCGTTCGTAAGGTTTGCCTACTGGATTCATCGACATCACATGTCGGTTGGCTTGATCGAGCATTTGATCATCAGATGGGCTGGTCTAGCTTATGCTCTAGACACTTATATTATCCAGTCATCATGCTTAGTCGTTCGATTTCTTTGAGATTCGTGCCTGTAGTTTTGATGCATACAATATATATATATATATAA